>NC_135531.1:177113380-177360880 GCF_045843805.1 Urocitellus parryii
TAGTTTTGTTGGATATTGGCTTCTTGGTCATGGGTCTTCATTCTGTCAGGTCTTTCAACATGTCCTGCCTTTACATTCTTCCATTATTTCTTATGAGAAGTCAGCTGGTAACCTTTAGTGAACATCTCTCTTGATGATTCTTTGTCTTTCGATCAATTGTGATTATATTGCAATGTGATTAGACATGAATCTTGTTACTTTTATTATAACGGAAGCTCATGATGCTGATTGAATGTGTAATGTTTTTCACCAAATTTGCAGATTCCGTCAATATTTCTAATTCCAACCTGCTCACTTTTTCTCACTGCTCCTCTTTCTCCCAGTATGTATGTGTCGGCATATTTAATGTCATCCCACAGGTCTCTGAGGTTCTCTTCATTTTTCTTTATAATTTTTCATTCCAGGACTCAGACAGAATAATTTCAATTAATTCACCTTTGATCTTACTGTATCTTTCTTGACAGTATAAATTTGCTAGTGTACTCTTTCAGTGAAATTTTCATTTCAGTTATATAGTCCAAGTTCAGAATTTGTATCTAGTTTATCTTTATATCTGTCTTTCTTGATCCTTTCAATTTTAATTTTTATTGGTTTATATTAATTATGAAGAATGGTGAGATTCATTCTGGTATATCAATATATACATATAATATTATTTGATCATTTTCATTCCTCAATATCTCCCTTTCCCTCTCCTCTTTTCTCCCCTGGATCATCTTTTTCTACCCTGTTGGTCTCTGTTATTATTTAGATTAGGTGTTCCCCAAAAGCTGGGGGCAGTGGCACATTATTGTAATCCTAGTTACTGGGGCGGTTGAGGCAAGAGGATCACAAGTTTGAGGCCAGCCTCAGCAACTCAGAAAGAAAGATGAATACAGTACTGGAATCACCATTGATAAATAAATAGTGGTTACTTGTGCTAGATGTGAAAGGGATATATAAAGTTAATTTGGAGGTTTGTAGAATGCTTTCAGATATCATCAATAAAGGGGTCATCTTACCTTATTAATCATGATTTTAACAGCATAGTGTTTCCCAAGTATTATTTAGATTCCAGGAAAACTATGTGTCCCTTGATTGCACTTTGATTGAGCTCTCAGCATCCAGTTGAAAAATACCAAGGTAGTCTACCATTTTCAATTGAGAATGCTCTTTTCCTTTCCCTTGGTTTACAAATTGATCCCAATTCCCACTCCTTCCTTCCTAATCTTCTTGAGAGTTTCTTCAATGACTTTCTCATAAAAGATAGCAATAATGTTTCAACAGGTGAAAGAGCACCAGGTGAAATTGGGAAGTGAGTGGGAGAATCGAAGATTAATTAAGGTCCACAGCGGGGTTTGCAGATCATGTTTTGGATTTATTGCTTATGTGCTATGATAATGAATTGATAAAATTATAAGATTTGTGAGACTATAATTCATAACTACATTAAACATAGAGACTAGTTTTCATATTCAACTAATTGAATTAGGTTATCATGCATTTTTTTAAAAAAATCAAATTAGTATGTTCTTCTAAAGAACTAGAAACAGAAACAATTCATAGGTTCTTTTGCACAGTGGAATATTTTATGAGCTAACAAAATTTATCTATGAACAATCTGTAAAATTTGATGTATTAATTTATTTACAAAATAAAATTGTATTTCCTGAAGTGAAATGCCTAAAATAGAGTTCTCTGAAAAATTCTGACATATAGCTTTCCAAAATTATATATGAGAACAACATTACTAAAATTTGTGACTGTATGCTGTTTCCTTTACAAGCAATACAATTCAATATCCACTCTGATGTAAGTGGAAGACTTGCACAAAGGTAGCAGAACTTTTGTCCCAGTGAAAATACTAAAACATAGAGTGCTCCTCAGCACTCATCATGAATGAGTTCAGAATTATTTTCTCAGGAGGAAGCAATGTATGACCTGAGGGATATATGAGATTGGGAAGACTAAAATGACTGGAACACATTTGAGAACTTTCACACTGCACCCTAAATCATCACATGTGTTTAGGAGTTCACAACCTCTTTCCAAGTGTCCTGGTTAACACTCAGCCACCTTCACATTAAGAAGAAATAGGTTGGCATGACAACTCAGTAAAATGTATAGAAAGCAAAATTGACTGAGCAAAACATAGACTTAGGATTAGTGTATAGAAAGCAAAATTGACTGAGCAAAACATAGACTTAGGATTAGTCTGACCAACAGTTTTCTCTAAATGATTTTTCCCATGGCATTTTCTTTCCATATTAAACTTTTTTTTTCTTTAATGGGTTGTGGGTTAATGTTTCTCAGTATGGGTTGATTTCAAGGGCATTTCTTGACATTTTAAAATTATGTTTATGCCAAAGTAATTAGATAATTTAAGTGAGTCTTATTACATATGCAATAAATACTGATAAAAATTATTACCACTTTTAGAGCACACAAGTCAAAAACAGTCTGAATTAGAAGATGTGGCCAGGGTAGAAAAAAATGTAATATAAACAGAAATGAATCACCTGACTTGACTAGGAAAAGAGTAGATATCTACCTGTGTAGAATGATTGTAGAGTTGATATATAGCCTTCTACAACCCTCACCAGTTCACCAAGCAATCTAAAAATGCTAAGCATTTATAGAATCATGGACTCCCAGAATTGTTTATTTTCTAAGCAATGTTAGAACTCTACCTTCTTAACATTATCAGTGAGTGGAAATGGAAACCTAGAGAAGCTAGCTGGATTTTCATACATTATGTAGCCAATCTGTAGTATAATTCCATCCATGCATTATTATCAACTCATGTGACTATATTCTATAGGAATGAGACAACCCCAAAGAAGCTATTTGCTAAATTAAGGTCCATTATACTTATTTTCCCTTAGTCAATATAACTAACACTATTCTCTACTCCTGGATTGCCATTCTTTGTGTTCCAATTCAATACTTTGTATTTCCTACTTTTTCCTTAAGTTCTAACTCAAATTCAACCTGGTTGATTAGGCAATCTATACCTGCCCTCTCTGGTACTCTCTTTCTTATGATATGTATGTGTGTTTAGTCATTTTTTATTTGCCATATATCACACACTGACAGACTTCAGCTTTCACCATATTTTTTTTAAAACTGCTCTTATAAATTAGCCTATAGTCCCAAGAAAGTTCCAAGATCATAGGAATCAGTCTGAGTTTATCACTTATTTGTGGTCATAAGCTTAACACAAGAAAAAGGAAGCCTGGAGATATGAAATTACTCTGGCTTCAGTGTTGATATTGGATTGGAAAAGATCAAAAGTAGATGTAGAGAAAAATCAAATAGAGGATTTAAGTTTTCTACTTGTCAATACACGTTATATCAACAGGTGATAAATCTAACACAAGTCAATAAAATTCTGGGTTGATTAAGGACTTAAATGCAAATGAAATTTTAAGAAGCATAAATAAAATGTAGTCATGCTAGGAAGGTCTTCATAAATTTAAGTGAAGAGGGATACAACATAATAGTGAGTTTGAGCACTTTAAAAAACATATGCTTTAAATATTACCATAAGTAACTTAAATGGGATCAATATTTAACATTTAAAATATAAAATTGTTAATGTTCTGATCAAAAGAAAATCCCCAAAAGCCTGCAATTCAAAACTTTAGATTGTGAGAGAAAAATTGTGATTATGAACGAATTATAAGTAATACAACAATTAAAAGTTGTTAATGATTATAGGTGTCACATAAACTCTACATGGAGAATTAACATGTAAAAACATGCAGTTTCTTATGTATTTTGAAAATAATATAAGTATATCAATTTCTAATTGATAGGAAACAATTTTTACTAATTCTACAAAAGTCAATATCAAATGATATTCAGATGTTTATGCTTTTCCTGGCAATAACTCTACTTCTTTGAATTTCTCTTAAGGAAACAATCAAAGATGTGAGCAATGATTTAGGGACAGAAATATTCATATCACTATTTTTAATCACATATAAAAATATGAAAACAATCTAAATACCTATTGGCAGAAAGACAACTGAATAAGTATGTTCATATAATGAAATATTAAATGTCATTACAATCACAATTGTGAAGAAAACATTTAGTAACACACAAAAAGAATGATAAAAAGTTGAGTGAATGTGGCTGGGACTGTAGCTCAGTGACAGAGTGCTTGCCTAGCATGTGTAAGGCACTAGGTTTGATCCTCAGCACCACATAAAAATAAGCAAAATAAAATAAAGGTATGCTGTCCATCTACAACTACAAAAAATGGTTTTTAAAGTTTAGTGAAAAATATTGATACATAAATTATAGAGAACATCATCCCAATTGAGTTTGTGTACATACATCATGAAGGGTTATAGTTTTACATGAGTCTATATACTTCTCCATATTTCTTAAGGCCATTAAAATGAAAGTGTTAGTTGAATTAAGAGAAATAATTATCATAAAAATGTTAATAAAGGGGAATAAATTTTATTAATTAAAAATTATATATTTTAAAGTTTAAACATTATGTTGGTCTGAATCGAAACTAATTTTGTATTAAGAAAAAATACTGTTGGATAGAGTCTTTCATTCTCCTTTGATTTTCAGTTACTCGACCCATCAAAACCATTCTGACTTGAAAAAATTCTCATTTAGGCAATAAAACAATTCATTTTGTCACAAGTTTCTTTAGCTTTCTTCCATATATTTTAGGGATCTGGATTAAAATTACTATTTACCATGTCCTTATCAATTATTCATTTGCAAGCCATTTCTTAAATTGATCTACTTTCCTGGAAAATTGACAGCACTATATGTTGTTGAATTTTTGCTAGGTTGTTCCCCAAATAGTAATTATAAAAATAAATAAAATAAGAGAAGTTTGCAAATTAGGTACTAATTCTCATTTCCCTCCCTAATCCATTAGTTAATCCTCCACCTGGAAAAAGTACTGAGTCTCCTGGATATTGTCAAATTCATTAAGCACTTGGAAATGGCGCTGTAGAATACTAAAGTTGAATCTCACCTCACCTCTGAACAGCAGTATATATTAGACAATATGCAAGGAATTTAAATTACATATTTCCTTTACCTGTCATCTATGTAATCCTAAGTAATTTAATTACACTCTCTAAGTTTCACTTGCAGCAATGACACATACCTCCCTTGTAGTGTTATTACAGAGGCCAAAGCACATAAAAACTATAAAATGACAAATACTTATTTGTTGCACCACCACTTTGTCATTTTCAAGTCTTAAACCAGCCATACTGTGTACTTGGAATTTCAGAATAATTACAACCTGTGTGAGTAGCTGAAAGCTTGTATTGGGAGTATTTGAGAACTTGATGTTTAGATGCCTGAACACCATTTTACACTTTGTATTAGATTGAATTGCTCATTGCTTATAAAAGGTTTCATCATTTGTTTTTTTGGGGAAAGAAAAAAGTGAGCATTGAAAAATGTGTGCTGAAGGCAGCCAGATATTAGATTCCCATATCTCCTGAGCAACTTCCACAAAACGATGTCAGATTCTGACAGGGACAAAGCAGCTTCCCTGCAGCCAACAATGTGTGTCAGACAGGCTGAGTTGCTGCTGTCTTGGTACCTTTTTTTTTTTTTAACCCCTCCATGCCATTTTTAATCATATGAAAACCACCACAATATTGAGTTATACTCTCCATCACAAAGCACAAGATAGAACATATAAAATACAGACAACCCAGAAAAAAGCAAAGCCTAAGTCCTCAAAAGTGAGATTTGTCTTTTTTATAGATTTCTGGAAAGCACACTGTAAATTTTTCCAGTAACTAGCCACTGGGGTCAGATTTCCAAGCAGCATTTACAGAGTGAAAGGTAATGCAAGGCAGTTAGAATATACATGAAGGATAACTATTCTTTTATCTCCACACACTAGAGTGTTTCCAGGACAAGAATAATCAAAATGATATTACATTTAAGGGTAACGATGAGCAAGAACATTAGGACATCAGACAGAATATCAGTGAAGCCATAATGTTTTGCAGTGGAGGAATTGTGGTGGAGAAGAGCACACTGGAAGCTAATTTGCTATGACAATGGGAACTGCCCATGGTGGAAGGGGGATGACTTAAGGTGAGATCAACAAAGGCGGCTTTTTCTTCTAGCATCATTTTGCCATACTAAAGAAATTTTCTCTCTACCAAGTTCTAGATGCAAAAGTTACATTTCAGAGCCAGACATACACACACAAAAAGTTGCTTGCATAAAATTTTTGCATTTAAGAAAAATACTCAAATATGTCTTATTATAGGACAGAAGATATTTCCTGTTTGAAAATATAGTTAGTGAAAGGATCTATCAAAAAAAAAACAGTAATCTATTAAATTACTAGTTTTATGTTATAAGCAGAAAAACGTTGATAAAGCCAACTGAGCATTAATTATAATTTTTTGCAGTGGATTCTTGGGCAGCTCTTCTGCTTATCTAAATTCAGGGTATAACTTGCCTTTTTCCTGCACCAGTCCACCCCTTGATAAATATTAGTCATTCTTCCATGCTCTGTCCAAAAATCCATGTCCTTTCTGAAGGCTTCTATCCACACTGGAAGGATGAATTAGTCACCTCCCTTGTGCTTCTGAAATTTACCCATAGTTGTCTTTATTTTATCTCCCAACATATTGTAAGTCTTCAAGAAACAAAACAACTACAGCTACCAACGCATATACCCCATGCTGACATGCTACCTGCCAAATAACGTGCTAATGACAATTATTATAAGTGCTAAATAAACCATCAAATGATCAAGTGGGTAGACTTTTTCAAAATTTGAGTCAGAAATGAATGGACTCCTCTAAAATCTGCTCAGGTTGTAGGTGTCACAGTGACCCATGCTGTCTGGCTGCCTCAGGGGGAAATTCTGGCTCCAGGCTGGCTCCAGCCCCATTTCATTGTGGGGAGCTATAATTGAAGTTGAGCATATCAGAATGCACAGAGGACAGGAGGAAAGGATAGCCTGGGAAAAAAGAAGCAAGACAAGTGGTTAGGAGGAGAAATGTGGTAGGAAAGAGAGTCATTTTAGATGATAAGTAAGACCTGTAATGTAGATTTGAATAAAAGAGTCAAATACTATTAAAAAGTTAGAATGCACCTTAGAGGAGACAATAACAACAACAACAAAATGTACATTAGAGGACACAAGCAAAACAGTTGCTATTTTTAAAAATAGGTTGATAGGGTATGTATCAACATAATCTTTGATGCTTGTACTTTTTCTTTTCATGTGGAAGAACCAGAGAGTGATAGAAAGTATCTGAGCTTTGGTGTCAACTGAGAATTTTTTTTTTTTTCCTTTTTTAAATGTGTTAGTTCTTTTTTTTTTTTTTTATTGGTCGTTCATAACATTACATAGTTCTTAATACATCATATTACACGGTTTGATTCAAGTGGATTATGAACTCCCGCTTTTACCCCGTATACAAATTGCTGTATCACATCAGTTACCCTTCCATTGATTGACATATTGCCTTTCTAGTGTCTGATGTATTCTGCTGTCTGTCCTATTGTCTACTATCCCCCCTCCCCTCCCCTCCCCTCCCCTCCCCTTTTCTCTCTCTACCCCTTCTACTGTAAATCATGTCTTCCATTTGTATTCTCTTGACTTACCCCTCCTTACCTCTTATATGACATTTTGTATAACCCTGAGGATCGCCTTCCATTTCCATGCAATTTCCCTTCTCACTCCCTTTCCCTCCCACCTCTCATCCCTGTTTACTGTAAATATTCTTCTCAAGCTCTTCGTCCCTACCCTGTCCTTGTTTACACCCCTTATATCAAAGGAGTCATTTGGTATTTGTTTTTTAAAGATTGACTAGCTTCACTTAGCATAATCTGCTCTAATGCCATCCATTTCCCTCCAAATTCTATAATTTTGTCATTTTTTAATGCAGAGTAATACTCCATAGTGTATAAATGCCACATTTTTTTTATCCATTCATCTATTGAAGGGCATCTAGGCTGGTTCCACAGTCTTGCTATCGTGAATTGAGCTGCTATGAACATCGATGTAGCAGTGTCCCTGTAGCATGCTCTTGTTAGGGCTTTAGGGAATAGACCGAGAAGGGGAATAGCTGGGTCAAATGGTGGTTCCATTCCCAGCTTTCCGAGAAATCTCCATACTGCTTTCCAAATTGGCTGCACCAATTTGCAGTCCCACCAGCAATGAACAAGAGTGCCCTTTTCCCCGCATCCTCTCCAGCACTTATTGTTGTTTGACTTCCTAATGGCTGCCAGTCTTACTGGAGTGAGATGGTATCTTAGGGTATCAACTGAGAATTTTTAGCCCCAGAAATTTGCTGATGCTCTCTGATCCACACTTAGAACATCTTCATATTGGCAATAATATCTTGCTTCTAGAGCTGTCATGAGGATTTAATGAGATGTTACGTGACATGACCTAGCACAATGACAAACTGTGTCCAGGAATAAATGTCTTCTTCCTTCCTCACTGCATCCTGTCCTTCTCTTCCTTCTTCTCCTTCATTTCACCTACTGAAGTATCTTTGTTTAACATTGCTATCAACCTAAATAGATGTGCAAAATCTTAAAGCTTCCAAAATAAAATTGTTCTTATGCCAACAAATTTGTTGGTACGTGAAATTGGGCCTAAAGAAGGCTGTCACTCAGTATGGGTTGATTGATTGATATGGCTCGGTTTGAGTGAAACATCAGACATTGGAGACACATAAAATGTGAGTCCATCACTACTCATAATTTCTATGTTGTCGACTCCTGACGCAAGCCCTTGAAAGGCCCTTTCTTATTTCAATGTGCCTTTCATACATTTCACTTAGAAGAGCCTCAGGCCCCTTAAACATTTCCAAGACTAAATATAGAACCATCTCCTCAAACACCCTAATTCCAAGGTAATTTTCTAAACCATTCTAAATTATCCCTTTGCCCCATGTTTGACATTTTTGCATCATCTTTAACTCTTTCCTCTCTTTTTTCCTCTAATTTCTCTCTTTTATCACTTTTTTTTAATTCCCCATATCTTCCCCAATAAAGGAAAACTATTATTCTCCATCCTTATCACCTTTCTTTAAAAGAAAGCAGTATTTTTCAATCGCTTCTTCCTTTATATAATTTACCTAACATTTGCTGATGGCATATGACGTGACACACACTCTTCTGACTTTTAAGGGGACAACAACAAGAAAAATAAGATAGACATAATTTTTGCTACCATGGAATTATAATGGAATGTAAGATTGTAAAGAGTTAAGGAGGACACACATAGATATTGGTACATGCTATAGAAATAGAGATTAGTAGAGTAGTGGGAAATAGTGGAGCATTAGAAACAAGAAAATTCTTTGAGGAAGTGAGTTTTTAAGCTGAGATTTGAAGAGACTAAACCAGGAGAAAAATCACTAGGCCAGATGAGATTGGAGTAAAGGGATTTGTCCTTCTGGTTCCCTTTAATTGATGTAGCTTCAAGCTGGCTCCTAATCCTCCCCCTCCCCTTAATCTCTCCATGGCTAATGGTGACAGCTCTGCTACTGCTACTAGCTCCAGGTACCTGAACTATCTCTTGTGATTTCCCCATTCCTCACCCATACCTTTGTAATTAGTCACTTTGTAAATAAAATCTCCTCAAATTATCCTAATTTGAATGTGCCATCTGTTTCCTGTGGATTCCCTGACGGATATAGTAATTTATACTGAAATGGCTTCAGAAAAGAGGCCCTCCGTATTGGATTCTGCTGTCATGTTAGTCATATATTGGAGTACTGCAGGGTAGCCTCCTTGCTGGGAGACAGAGGAGAGGAATGTGACACAGGAGGGGCACAGGTAATATATGGTATGTGATGGCATCGTGATTACTCAAATGAACACTGGAGACAGCGTGAGATGAAAGGCAGATGGAGAACAGAGCAAGAGGGGATCAAAGATCTGAGTTACTTAGCTGATAACACCACTAGAGTGATTAAGGGATTACCTGGCTTCTCCTATTAAACTTTAATAAGGTATGTAAGGGAAAATAGAATTACGGATACAAATTAAGTGCATATGTGGAGAAGCACAAGGTTACCGAGGCAGCTTCAAACCATTTTCCTTAATTGCAGAACAAATAAGACTGAGGTCCAGGTCTGGGTCTGTTTGGAAAATGTACCAAATTTTGCACTGCTTTAGTTCTTTACCATACCATGTTTCTCACGGCAAAGCAAAAGGGCCTATTGGTAAGGAATGGCATCTTCATCATTGTGAAAGATCATTTTAACGTATGTGGGCATATCAACGTATAAGGGTGGAAAACTTACATGTCAAAATACCTTCTGTGTATGAAAGCTTCAAATAACAGGAGTAACTGCTGGTTCTTCCTTTTAGCCCCACTCATTTGTCTACAGGCACATATGAAATAGAAGCCTACTTTTGAGCAGATAGTTTATAATCCAAAGTGTTCAAAAGGCTTGCTGATCAGTTTGGGAAGGTACTTGGAGAATGTGGGGAAGGTGGATTCTATGATTATTATAACAAAAAACAGAAAATATAAAACTCAAGGGAGCAAAATTCACCTATATTGATATGTGTCCTTGACCTATATTTGAAAAATAGGTAGGCTTGAGGACCTGAGTGCGGCACTAGGTTGGAAAATCTAGACTGGACCCACTATGACCCACAATTAATGGTGTCAATAGGCTGAAAACTTATATGGCATACTATACAGAAAAGATTTCAGAGTTAAGGAGAATGAGATTGTGGGAATGGACTTATTATGTGAAAGGCTCAAAAGTAAAAAGCAAAACAAAACAAAACAACAGTCTTTGCACCATGAAGACGTAATTGTATGGGGATTGGTGAGGGAGCCACCCGTGTTCTTGAAGATGGTGGTGGTAGGGGAGAGTGATGCAAGTAGGTTTCCTGATTTCAATGGACCCCAGAATTGTATCATTCTTAGCTTTTAGATAGGATAGATCAATTATCAAAATATACCAGAAGAATGGAATTGTATGAGGAATATTTTAACTCATAGGTATTTTTTCGTAATGTCATTTATCAGGAGGTCCCTAGAAATGAACAGACGGGCAAACTTGTAAAGTGTTTAATGTTTCATATGAAAGGAGCAGAAGAGAATCATGGCCATCTTTGAAAAAGCCTCCCTTGAATTGCTTGGGTGGAGATTTATACAGTCTTTTACCCATATTCGGAACTAAGGTAATTTGCAGTTTTTTAATCCCTTTAATATTGGGAGGGTCATGGCCCTTAGAGGAAGTGCTATAAATGTCATAGGATGGATCATGGAATTTTTCCCAAGACTATTCCTCTCTTGCCCCAGAGCTTTATCATCTCTCTTATACCTTGTTATAAGATAGAGGAATTTTTTTCACCCACATATCCCACAAAATGTGATGTGGATCCATACACTGATCATATGACACCAACTGAAACAGTTTCACAGGAAGCAATGAGCACCTTTGATCCCTTGGTGAGACATTGTATGTTAAAGAATGGGAAGAAAACCCTATTAAATCTCACAGAATTACTATATCAAGAAGTGTCTGGGAATTCATAAACTTGAAATATACCTTCTATAGAGAGATATGACTCTGTACCTTGTACTTTATATTGCTAAGAAAGAGATCGTGATCTTGGTAGTTCTTTTTGCATGGGGAGGCTTTGAGTGGAACAGATTGGGTCTTATAGCTGAGCAGGCCTAGTGATACTGGAAGTGTCTATTGCAGAGAGAAATGTTGCCGAACCTGTGCAACAGGAAAACCTCAGCACTAATCTTTAGGATTTTCTTTAAGATTATTCCCTTTCCTGAAAACAACAATTGGAAAGGTTGTTTCTGGCTTGCTTCTGACCTTATTAGAAACTGAAAGACTGACCACAGAATGTCCAGTGCCTATACAGCACAAATTTTACATCACTAACTGGGTCATGGAGAATATCATAAAATTATATGTGCATGATAACATTTCATTACGGAATAGCAGAAACATGTGCATAAGTTGGGCCCGGGAATGTTCAAGCCACAAGCATCAGTAGAATAGTTTCCCTCCTGAAAATCTGAAGAAGAAAACATCCAATCCTTCTCTCCTAGCTTCTGGTGGTTTCCATCAATCCTTGGCTTTCTTTGGCCGGTAGACACATCATTCTACTCTCTGTATCCATCATCCCATTGATTGCTTTGTGTCTCCATGTGCCCTATTTTCTTTTAAAAGGATGTTTTCACTAGATTTAGAACCTACCCTAACTCAGTAGTCCATCTTGACCCTTATATAATCACAGACACAAACACCCCTACTGCCAAATTAGGTCACATTCAGATGTTCCAGGTGTATCTGAATTCTGAAGGAATATGATTTGACCCACCACATCATCTAAACACAGAATGTATTTTATGGCAAATAAAATACATCAAAGATCCCAATTATAGAGAATTCACCGATCTTCCACATGTCCCATCATTTAGGAACATATGGCTTGATAAAGTGATAGGATGTCCTGGAAAATGATATTAAAGTGATTCCCTAGATTATTTGGTACTTATTACTGCTCATATATCTAGGACAAATAGGTCTGGTAAACAACCCTATTAATATTGATATAGTAACCCAACAGAGGAGTCCTTGATAAGTGTGTTTGTGATCTTGGGCTAAGTATATTTGGAGTCCTTATAACCTAAGTTACCTGGGGTCAGAGAAATTGTTTCAGTGAATTTCAACTCAAGACTACTGTATAGTCTTTGGGAACTCTTTATTCTTTTGCATCAATAAGTAGAGAAGGGACACCTGGAACATCTCCCATATTCCCATATATAACAGTCCAAAACAATAGAAAATATAGCCCATTCAACCAAAAGAAAAATCAAGGAGACAGATCATGTTGGAATGAAGGTTTTGGTCACCTGATATGCTGGCATAAGCTAGGAAAACTTTCATGGTGGGAAAAGACCATTATGAATTCCAATTTAAATGAGCAACTACCGAGAAGGGAGTACAGTGGTTTCATATGACCATGTTGTGTCTTTCTCCATCTTCTTTTCCTCTGTGATGTCATCAGAACACAAGATGTGACAAACACTTTATATTTCACCTGAGAATATAACTAAATTGTTGTTACCACACAGTGATGGGACTTCAAAGTACTCCCTGTGTTTAAATCAAAACTTTCACCCTGATAAAGGGCAGAAATAGGGGTCAAAGTATAAAATCTGCAGACTGGAGAGACATCTCCATTTGTTCTCCTAGATCTGCTCTCTGTCCTTCTTGGTCTCTGCATTGCCCTCCAAGGCTGCCCCTGGTAGACCACATCAATGGCCTCCTGTGCAGTCTGACTTCTGTTGTACTTGGCCAACGTGAACCCAGACAGAGGATCTGAGGGAGGAGTGTGAGCTCAAGATGCTTTATCTTCCACTATGGTGTTACTTTAAAGTAGTTGTGTTTATTGAATTGACTGCATATTCTCAAGGTAGATACTGTGTGTATTTCTCTCTCCTTGTCTCTAGTAATGTCTCCTTTCCTGACTTCCCTCTACTCAGCAATTTGGGCCTAGGGCCAGTGACAGCTCTGCTGCTGTTTCAAGCCCTGTGGTTCCTCCAATTCCCCTGCACTTTCCCTAGTGGTCTATGCACACATTTATAATTAATCCCTTTTAAATAAACTTTCCAGATATGTTAATTTGATGGCGTCCTCTGTTTCTTATTAAGACCCTGCCTAACAGAATTATGTTGCAAATTAGACACATTGAGACTGAGACTAATGATAAGGCTAATGGGCTGGGAGTTCTGCTTTCTTCGAGGTAGTTTCTTGGTTTCCAACAGCTTTACCTGCTCATTTAATAGAGTGTCATTGACAACAAACAAGGTCTTGGAAATCCTTGCAGCTAAATCTTATGATTAAATTCTTTATCTCATAGGAGATAAATAAAGTCCCTCCAATTAAAAATAAATAGGAATGAAAAAAGGCAGCGGATAATAAAGGTAACAGAGAAGGAGACATAGAAACTGGAGTTGGACTCACAAAGGTTAAACAGGGTAATAAAATGGGAAGAGTAATAAAGTGGTGGAATAAAGCATTAGCTATAAATGGTGGTTATTGGGGCCAAAAAATATGAGTCATACTGCAGGCTTGCTTGTCATCCCTTAACAAAGAGGAGTGTGAATAAAGTGATGCCCTATGCAATTACTATTGTCAAGTTTCCCCTCTGTCTTGGGGCTTCAGGTTAGTTGATATGGCATGAATATTCATATAACTATTCTTCATCATAATTATTGAAATAGACAGAGGTATTCATTCTTTCTAGAGTCATCACACAGAGATTATCTAACGTGAAATAATCCAAAATACAACAAAAGTTCAATTGCTCCAAGCAATGATTAACTAGCTTGTGTCAGACTATCCTTGCATCTTAAAACAAACTGATTCAGATAAAATAATAAAAATCTAGTTGAAGCCAGTGAAGAGCTTCCAAGGCATCAAGAACTTCTGAAACTGAGACCCAAGATTTCAGATGAATAAGCTTGGAATCTGGGGCCACTCATCCCTACAGGATTTACTGAATAGAAAGAAAGAAAGTGACTTAAAGATTGGAATCTCTGCAGAGCTTCCAGCTAAAGTCCAACCCTGGTTCCTGGTTGAGGAAGAATGGCCCTAGGAAACACATTGCATAGAGACCCCAAAGAATGGATTGCAGGAGTGGGCTGAAGGAGAAATTGACACACACTTGAAAGAATTGATACCCAGTTTTCAAAGACTCTGATTCCTGACCGGATTAATATCATCACAACACAGAACAGAGGATGCAGAGTCATATATATTTACATATATGTGTATATATATAATATATATTATATATAATTATAAGAGAATTGGAGCTCTCATGTGCTGCTCATCTCTCTTTCTCTCTCTCTCTATATATATATGAATATCTCTGCCTATATATATAATATATATATAATGAATATCTCTGCCTATTTCTCTCTCTTTCTCTCTCTCTCTATATATAGATATATAGTTAGATAGATAGATATAGATATATATGGTCTATGCATACATTTATAATTAATCCCTTTTAAATAAACTTTCCAGATATGTTAATTATATGTGTATATATATAGAGAAAGATCAACAACACAAGAGAGCTCTAATTCTCATATAATTATATATAATAAATATTTATATATAATATATATATATATATATATATATATATATATATATATATAGAGAGAGAGAGAGAGAGAGAGAGAGAGAGAAAGAGAGAGAGAGAGAGATGGAAACATAGCATGGAGAAACAGTGGACCAAGTATGAACTTTCTGGACAAAATATGAACTGTTTAATCCATGATGACAGAGTCATTGAATGTACAGATGGGAAAAAAATGACTTCTAACCATATGCAAAAAATAATTTCAGATAGAGTGTTGATCTAAATAATAAAATTCCTTGAAAAAAAAAATTGGGAAAAATTATCTTTATAATCTTGGATGAGGAAAAGATGGATTAAAAATATAATAAAATAGCACTAATTAGAAATGAAAAGATTGGCAAATAGGACTGCATCCGAATAAAGAACTCCTAGTTGTTCAGAAACACTATTAAGAGTAAAAAGTAAGATAAAAGTACTTGGAAGACATGAGAAAAATGGATTACTTGCATTATCTACTAAGGACTACTAAAAATCAGCAAGAAAATTGAATAAGACAACTCAATAAGAAAAAGACAAGAAGTATTATCATGCATACCTAAACAACAGTAAAATTATGATAAAGAGTTCAATCTTATTAATAACCCAGAGAGATGAAAATGAAAAATTTAATACCACTAGTTACCCACCCACATGTCTAAAATAAAGTAAGATGAGAAACTCCAAATTAGGGAAATTATAAGAGAATTAGAGCTTTCATGTTCTGTTGAGAGAGCTGTAAATTGGCACCAACATCTGGCAGTAACTTCTAGAGCTAGATAGACACATATACTTTGATCCAGCAATTGTACTGTTCGGTATATATAAATACAAACATGTGTGCACCAAGTGATGTGCCTGAGAATGTTCATAGAAGTTTAGTTGGAATACCCTATTACAGGTAGAATTGTGCTCCTCAAAAAGGTATGTTGAAGTTCTAACTCACAGAATATGACCTCATTGGGAAGTAGGGATGCTGAAGCTATAGTTAATTATGATGAGACCATGCTGGAGTAGGGGGGGATTCTTAATTCAATAAGACTGTTGTCCTTGTGAAAAGAAGGGATACACATGGGAAAGATGGTCTGTGACTATGTAAACACAAATTGGAATAACACATTTACAGGTCAAGAAATATGCAAATTGCCAGCAAACACAGAAACTAGAGGAAGCAAGGAAGGCTTCTCTACAGGTGTCAGAGGGAGCACAGCCCTGCCATTACCTTGACCTCACACTTCTATTACCCAGAACTACAGGCAATAACTTTCCATTGCTTTACACCACCCCCTTTAAGCTTCTTTGTTACAGAAGATTTAGGATGCAGTCTAAGTTTCAAAGTGGTTAATATATATATATATATATATATATATATATATATATATATATATATATCTCCATCAAGAATAAAATAAATAAATACATCATGACACATTCACAAAATTAAATAATATACAACAATAAACATAAATGAAATGCTACAAAATGCCAAAGCAACAATAAATTTTAGTGAAAGAAACCAGATACAAGAGAATATATAAAATAGATTCCATTATTTAAAGTTCAAAAAGAACCAATACAAATATATGGTGTGCAGTGTCCAGATAGTATTGTATTAGTATATGGAAAAGAATACAATGATTAATAAAAAACACAAGAATGGCTTCTGATTTTCCATCTCCTAACCTGGATAAAAGTTTTTATTCATGTGTTCATTTTATGGAAATTCATTGCTCACTTTTTTTACACTTTTGTGTAATTCAGTAATAGGTTATAAATAAATTCAATAGTATGATTGAAATTTCATTCAATAAAGAGATAAAAATAACTTCACAAGAAGAAGGATAAATATATTTACTTATTTCATTCCCAAGACTTCCCCTTGTGGTTTTGCAACCAATAATAAAAAGTCATAGCATGGAAACAATAGCAGGTATTTGGGGTATTTGGATCAGAAATGAAGCATTTCCTCTATTGATCAGCCCATCCCCAGAACATACTTCTCACAATTCCTGCTCTTCATTGTGAGTGAAGTCCTGCCGTTTTCCATTCAGAGGCTGTGGTCCTCCTGAAGTGTGGTTTATTACCTGAACCTAAATTCTGGCCCATCACCCTGCAAAGAAAAGCAAAGGTGGTAGTAGTTGGAACTATTGAAATCAAAAGTTGTGTAAAAAATTCTCCAATTAAATCATGTAAGCTACAATTTAAACAGTTTTGTGAGGATTCAGAGGTCTTCTTAAAGATCATGAGCAATTCTAAGCATGTTGAAGGAATTAGTAAAGGATTGTGGTAAAGATCCGAGTCCCCTTTCCCTGGGTTCAGATTTCTGCTTCATCACCCAATTGCTCTGTGAATTTAGACAAGCTACTTAATACCTGATTGCTTATGAACTTAAAATTCATATGAAAGATGTAATTTTATTCAATATGGAGAAAGGTGAACATGTGGGCTAAAAAGAAGGCAAAAATCTAAGCTAAAGTGAAAGGAGGAAATTGAGGCAGATTACATAATGCCAATTAGGTCACACAGCAGATCCTGTTGACACAGTTGAGACTTCTGAGATTTCATTTCAGAGCAATTTGAATTTGAAATGTGACCTTTCCATATTGTCATACTAGAGGCAGCCTATTTACTAACTCTGAAGATATGTTTTTCTTTGTTCACCAAAATTTAAACTTCCTAAATTTTGTGCAGATCCCTGTTAAAGTAATCATCCACATTACTTCGTAATTGATCTGTGGCCCTCGGTTACGGATACCACAGATAAATATTAACATTCCTCTGTGAACCCCTCCCCAAACCAAGAGAACTTTCAGGTTACAGATACCCCCAAACTCCAGCATTAGGTCTGCACAAAAGTAAATGATCAAAAA
Source organism: Urocitellus parryii (assembly GCF_045843805.1). Classification (NCBI taxonomy): domain Eukaryota; kingdom Metazoa; phylum Chordata; class Mammalia; order Rodentia; family Sciuridae; genus Urocitellus; species Urocitellus parryii. The sequence continues at coordinate 177,131,386 of NC_135531.1, forward strand.
AAGATGAAAAAACTGAATACAGCTGGATGAAAAAATTATCAGACATTTAGAAATCTGAACATACATTCTATGAATCTAAAATGTATTCAACTTATTATTACCCATGCTTCTAGAGGGTCAATATATTCGTCCCTCATATTAGGGTGGGGGATATAGCTTAGTTGGTAGAGTGCTTGCCTAGAATGTACAAGGCCCTGCCCCAGCACCACCACCAAAAAAAAAAAAAAAAAAGAGTAAAAATATGTTAGAATTTGATTATAACACTTTCTGTTTCAGACCAAGTACTTATTGGAAGAAATGTTTGGCCCATGTTGTCACAAATTCCAACAAATCCCATGCATTAAATAATTTGTGCAAGAGTCTGTGATAAATTTCTATATTTTAAGAAAGAGTATCTTTGAAGCATGGGAAAGATGAAACGTATAATTTTTAGTAGGTTATAGAAAAGAGTATGGCTTCTAAACTAACTGTTCTCAAAGTAATCCAAAGTAACTTTTTGATGCCACACATGTTGGAACTATAATGTCCTTTCAAATGCATAATGAAAACATATTAAATAGATGACACTGGTACACCACATATGTGCATAAATGTGCATTTTTACTGGTTCCTAGTCAATGCATTTGTTTTGCATTTAAAGCTATTCATTGGTTTCTTTAAACCAAACTTTAATATTCAGAATGATGACAACAATTTTGATGATGACTTCTACCTTTCAGTTTTTCTAATTACAAGGGAAAACATTCATCTAATTTTCTTTTTATAACTGTTTATGTGAGGTAGTAATTCAATTGTCATCAAAACTACCCTAAAAGTTGGAAGTGTTCTTTAATTCCCCTCTAAGATGGATTTTCTTCCCAGAGTGTTATATTGGCTAAATAACATAAATAGTTTCATTCAAGCCCTGAACCAGAAATGTTGATTCTACAAAGGTATCATGATAGCATCAATGACCTATTACACCCTCATTTTAGTTTATTTTTAAATTGTTTTTTGATTCATCAGCTAGTATCTGAAATGAATCATATGCATTATAAAGATGTAAAAAAAATCAAGGGAACTATGGCCATGTTCTAAATTTATACTATAGAATATTATATAACAAAATCCATTCTAGGGAAAGTATTCTAAATTTATCACTTTTAGATTCTTTGCTTGGAATTGATTGGTAATTGTAAACTACAGAGGCAAATCAAAGCAATTAAAGGATTTTACTCAGTTGGATGAATTGGCCTGGAAATTTTCTATTGTTTCTGAATATTTATTTTACTGTTGCTAAGAATTTGAATCCACAAAGATATATCAAAGCCAACTGAATTGATTGATAAGATATTTGGAAAATGCCTAGTATTTTAACCATTTGTGTGACTGTATATGTGTATATTTGGGATCAATCTAATTCCTGTCATTGAGGCATAATAATTACAAGGAATAAAACAAAACAGAATTGTCAGGTTACTTTCAGAGTTGACTTAATAGAGAGAGCTTCCAAGAATATATTAATTGATCACTCAAAAATGAAAGAAATATTAAATACAAAAATTTTAAGATCACCTTGGGTATTACCATAAAATTCAGTAAGTACAAACGTTCCCTTATAGCATAGCAGTATTGGTCTTAGTTCCAGTTGAATATGCTGTTAATATTTAATATCTAATAATAATAAAAGACATATAAAACAGGAAATTCATTACTTTTAGTTTAATTAAGAAAAAGTTACTAGACTCACTACTTTAATTAAGAAATCCAGATGGCCCCAAATTTCAGGCATGAAACGTGCTACCACCTTGAGAGGTGTTGTCTTGGATAAGTTTCCTATTTTAAAATTATCACAGATGTTCTCCACCAGAGGAAAACAACTAAGCGGTGACTTACAGAAAACTCAATTTCTGAAGAGATATTCTGTTAAGTTTCAGGGACTTTTTTCAACATTATTTGGCATGTGATTTAATTGTTCAAAAATAAGGATTTCTGATCACCCAAACATTTCAGCTTATTGACCTATTCTTTTTAAAATGTATTTTAACACTGCAGTATTTTCCTTTTGAAGTAATAAAGATACACCGACAAGGACGATAATCTATTTCTTCCTCCTAGTGTTATGGCATATGGAAGTTGTTGATCATATTTTCCAGAATTTGTTAGGTATTGCAAAAAAAAAAAAAAGCTTTCAATTTTTCAGTGTTTCAGAGTGAAATCTGCAGAACCTAATCCCTGTACTGAGGCCCACAGCCTACAAATCAAGGAATATACACATAAAGGAACCCAGAAAAAAATAATCTCCAGCTTTCTAGCTGCTTGTCATTGTTCTTGCTATTATGGTCTTGATACTTTTGTTTTGTCTTTGCTATACTGTGGCTGTTAATTCTCAGAGATACAGAAGTATCATCATTAATATAATATTTCAAAACCAAAAATAATCTCCAGCTTTCTAGCTGCTTGTCATTGTTCTTGCTATTATGGTCTTGATACTTTTGTTTTGTCTTTGCTATACTGTGGCTGTTAATTCTCAGAGATACAGAAGTATCATCATTAATATAATATTTCAAAACCAAAAATTTCTGCATTTGCTTTTTACTCAAATATATTGGATTTATCATTTCCTTTGCCTCTGCATTTATCCCTTAGACAGGAAGGCAGAGTTCAGTTATCTAGCCTTCTCTCCAGCTCTCTCAAAGATATCCTCTGTGCCCTTCCCGGGTGTTTCTGTTTGCAAGATGCATCATGTGCAGCTGCTGAGACCCCAGCAATGGCCAGCACAGCCTACATGATACCCTTTCCTGAGGATTGGAAGGTAGGATCAGCCCTCAGAAAGTATTCTGATGAACTTTTCCTTTTCCCCAATCTTATGAACTCTTTACTATTTTTTCTCATTACAAAACTGAGCTGTTTTTCTGATATGTCTAATTTTTCTACATTGAAATTATGACAGCTTTATTTACAAAACGTGACTGTATTTTTAATAGCATCTTCTATAAATGTGAAACAATATTTCAATAAAAAAAATTCCATGAAAATAGCTAGGTAGGCTGTCGAGCACCTGTAATCTCAGCAATTTGTGAGGCTGAGGTAAGAAGATAACAAGCTGGAGGTCAGGCTGGGCAATTCAGTGAGACCCTGCCTCAAAATAAAAAAAAAAATAAATAAAATAAAAAAGCACAGGAGATGTAGCTCAATGGTAAAGGGCCCCTGGATTCAATTCCTAGTATTAAAAAAAAAAAAACCTAAAACAAAAATATTTCATAGAAGAATATTTAAATCTATCATGTCATTTTCAATGATTTGAGAAGAAACAGAAATATGAGCAAGAAATATGGCAGTCAGTGATAATGGACCTAAACTGGGAAGGTTTTAGAGAGAATAGAATGCTTAAGGATTGAGTCCTCTTTCTTCCAGTGTTGAAGATTAAACACTCAAGAAATGCCAAGGCAAGCTCAGAAGGTAAATTTTATTTAAGAAAGAGAGGGGAGAGAGAGAGAGAGAGGGGGAGAGAGAGAGAGAGAGAGAGAGAGAGAGAGAGAGAGAGAGAGAGAGGAGACTCCTCTGGAGAGGAGGGGGTCCAGAGCTGGTGCCTGAAGGAGTTGGGGGTGTCCTGCCCCTTTTATAGATTTCCGTTTTCTTTGCTTCTCATGCCCCCTCCTCCCACCCTGCCTATGTGACCAAAAGTGACTAAAACATCAGGAAGAGAGTGGTCCAGGGAGTGATGGCTTGTGTTGGAAAGTGTGATTGGAAAGTGTGATCCTTCCCCTCCCCCAGAGGCTGTTAGCAACCCAGTGATGGTGAGTGCACCCACCCACTTCCTTTTCTTTGATAATCAGCTACCTGTCCTTTGCTCTGATCTCACTAGTCCTTCCTTTTCTTCTACATAGCTACAGAATGGTGAACTAATTATTTAGGCCTCCATGGACATTATTTTTGTTCATTTGTAACATGAGGAATTGAAGTGAATCATTTCTAAAGTTCTTTTTTTTTTTTTTCTGGTTTAAACATTCTGTAATTCTATGAAACATTGTCTTAGTGTGGTCCCCTGATAATGGTGAGCTAATTACACTAGTCTCTAATGCGGTGGGAAGTATCCACTCTTAGCAGTAGTGACATAAATGAGACTGTTTCTAAAACTATGGAACAACTGTGGGAAGAAAGCATAAAACATTCCTCAGTAAATTTATTGATATCTTAATATGTTTCCATACTAAAAAAATAAGAAATAAATTGTAGCTATAAGCTTAGGTAAAAATGAATCCAGAATATGATGAATCAAAATCTACAACATTAACTTTGGAACCCCAGACCACTCCCTGTCTTTTTCTGAATTTTATATCTTTTTCCTTCATATCCCTGAGCCAACATGTTCTCTGATACACCTAGGAATTTTTACTCAATTAAATCCAAAAAGACATGATAAAACCAGGCACATTACTATTGTAACATACTACCACTTTAAAAGCTTTTTGAATTTTAAAGTTGTCAAATATATCTTATGTATGATTCAGGAATTCCACTTCTGGTTATATACCCTGAAGAAATTTTTTATATATAAGCAAAATAAGTCATATATTAAAATGTTCAAGGAATTGCTGTAAAAGCCAAAATTGGAAGCAATCTTCTTTTAAAGAAATATAAAACTAAATTTCAATTCATTCATTCAATGAAACACCAAACTGAAGTGAAATAAAACACATACATAAACATGGATAACCTACAAATATGATAGAGAGTAAAATAAGAAGCATTTAAAATTTTTTATAGAGCATGATACTATTCATGTGAATTTTAAAAATATATAAAATTAAGTAAGAACATAGAAACTACATCATATTTTATTTAATAAATAATGCAGACTCTTAACCATATACTACATATTGCCATATGTATAAGTTTAAACACAAATGATATTGTACTGTTTATATGCATGTTTACAGAGGGAAAATCTAGATTGACAGATATAACACTGTTGTGGCTTATAGGTATTTTCAGATATGTTCCCTCTTTTATGGTGAATCATAAATTCAAGGTAGTTTACTGTATTTTATCTCTTTTAATATGCATAAAATTCTTCAATATTCATACATTAATATCCAAAATTGTTCATAAGTACTTCCCATGGAGAACTCAAAGTATAGGAGGTACTTCTGAATTCATCAGTTTGAGATATATTGTCACTTCTATATGCACAGTCAACTTGGTTACTTGTGTTTTCATAGTACTGAGTATATAATGATAGGTCAAATACTTCCATATGAATGAAGAACATTATAAATAACTATTTTTAAAACTCATTTTTAGACTGATAGGAAGATAGAATGACTGATAGTCCTCAAAATGTATTAACTGTTATTTTTTTTCCTACAAAGCATGTATTATTTTCAGTCAAAAAAGTACAAGGTGGCAATAAAGACATTATTAAATAAATTTGTATTTATAAGATTCAACATTACTAACTAGTATTAGTGTGTTACCAATCTTGGTTTCTCTGATTTTTCCACATATCATCATGCTAATATAACATTTTTTCTTAACATAGATTTTTATTCATTCAAAATACTTTTTATTAAACTTTAGAATTTAACTAGTCCTGAACAGTAGATTAAATATTATTGTAATTAGTCAAAGAATTTCTATATTCTTATCAACATATTTACATATGGTATTCTGAAAGTCTGTTATGAATAGAAAATGCAGCACAATTCTGTACAAATAGTGTTTTCAATAAATAATCATGGATTGATTATAAATTTGTGCTTCATACTCTAATCAAATAAAATATAACAATATAAATCATATAACATCTCTTAAAATGTTGTCTGTGTCAGGATGAAAGTGAACTTGAGTTTAAATAATAAATGTAAACTTTCATAACACATCAAAAGGAAAAATTTCAGTAGATTTCCTTACAGTGAAACGGTTCCAACTAACTCAGAGAGCAGGAATGAAGCACAGATAGGTTACGATGATGTTTCATCATCTTAAAATGATAAAAAAAAGGACCTTTAGAATGAAATACAAAGGTAGGCTTTCCTTGTTATTCACACCATTTTATTTTCCTTTCGCTTCTCTTTTGAGTGTAATCACAAGAATCACAGTATGAAAATCAACAGATCTAAAACTGAGATCAACCTGTCAAATAATGCTTGCAAGAATTTTGCTTTGGCAAGAGACCTTGCAGAAAAGTTTTGAGGTTTTCAATTGCATAAGCAGTCTGAAAAATAACAGCATTGCAAAATGGCTTTTCAATAGCTACAGATATACTCATCTGCCACATGGGAACTAGAGCTCTAGAACATTCACATTAATTGAATGTTCAGTGGCTGGTGCAATGTGTTAAAAGGAAACCTGGTCAAGCAGACCATATTCACAAATCCAAAGGAGGTTACACATAAAGGCAAGGGGATCTAGTCATTAAAGGAGGGAACACAGAAAGAAAGAAAGCAAACTTATGAAAGAGCTTTTAACCAACTTAGGAGAGACTTAGGGTAATTATAACAACTATCTTCTAATACTTGCATGCCTGTCAGTGAGTTCATTCAGGTTTGCTTCACAAATAAGGAACTCAGAAGTCCCGTGAATGTAAAAGATTGAATTTACAGCATGTGGGGGTAGATTCCATCTTTTCTCCATTTTTTCATTCTTCATTATCCTTTTTTCATGGTATTTAGAAGTGCCTGTCACTAAAAGCAGAATATATTTCCCAGTTCCATTGATTTTGAGCTTAACTGGACAATGAAATTGGGGTAAATATGATAATGAGCCAGTTTAGAGCCTAGGCCTTAAATGGCATTTTATATTTGTTTAATTCCTCTTGTTATTCCACCATTGCTGTGGGAAGCTGCCCACTGAACCAAGGAGAATGCGATCTGGAGGATTTAAGATGAAACCCTAGAACCACAACCAGGTACTCAGGCTAGTCTCCAAGATAACTGACTCTAAAATGCTATTAGACCATTTTTGCCTTCAGTGATGCTTTTTCTCAATTATTTGCAAATAGTTTCCTACCTTTCGTTTTTGCCTAAAATGAAGGAAACTGAACTTTAACATCAAATTTATAAAATATATTTATGTAAGTATTTTTTCATGTAAAAAATCACTTATCTGGAAGACTATATGAAACAAACACAAAAGAACATGCAGGTCAAGCTTAATAAAGTAAAAACCTCATGTGAATTCCCAGCTAGTTCTCAGAACTTAACCTTCATCTTGCCCCAGGTTAAATGCTAACCCATGCAACCTGATGGAATCCATTGACTAAAATAAAGGTAGATTAATTATAAAAACAAGTGCTCATGCACATACATGCATACGGGTGTGTGCATGCTCTCATACACACAAACACACTGTACACCTTTCTTTGTAACATTTAATATAATCTTATTTTCTGGTTCATTCCCCCAAGATTTTCCTGAGAACATTTTAAAACATCTTCCCCAGACTTCCTAATAACCTGTTAATGAACTGACACACACACTGTACTTATATAAATTATGGAGTTGCTGAACCTGGAGTTAAAGTTTGGTACATCTCAAGGGTATGAAATCAATCACGCTGGTATTAATAACTGTCACCTATATGCCCTTTACATTGTGTTATTTCATAGTCCCTCCACCTTGATGAGTGTCATAGGTGACTTTGAAAGTCTGCACATTTTCAGGCTTAACTATTTTCTGTATGTACTGGTTTCTAACCTCAAACATTTTTTTCCCCCTAGGGCAGTTATTTGTGGTTTAAAACACCTGAGGGTACAGATCATTGAAATCATAAAATCAAGGCTGGAAGTGAGGATAATAGGCCAGGCTTTAGCTTTTGCAAATGAAAAAGGTAACAGAACAGCCTGCCAGAGAAAAGGTGCTGCTGTTTGGATGTTGAATAACCTCCCCAAAGTTTCATGCTTTAAAACCTTGGTATTCTGGGTGGCACCTCTGAAAGGTGGTGGATCTTTTAGGAGGTGGGGCCTAATGGGAGGTCCTTAGGTCCCTGGGGCATACCCTCAAAGGGATTGTGGGCCTTCAATCATCCTCTCTCATTGCTTCCTGGCTCCCTATGTGGACATTCACTTCAACTCATACTTCTATCATGATGAGTTGCCTTAGCCAGAGATCCATCCCAATGGGGCCACTGAATCTTAGACATCAATCTCCAAAACTGGTGAGGTAAAAAAAAAATTTTAGGATTTATAGAATTAATTGTCTATTGAATTTTGTTATATGTGGGAGACCAACCTCGCACGTGACTGGTGACTGAGTTAACTCCCCTGATGGGTGATGTGGCGTCAGGCACCCATGCTGCTAGACTGCCCCGCTCTTCTAGGGTTCGAGTGACTGTGTCTTCATGCCCAGGCGTGGCTTCCTACAGCCCCATGGGTGGAGCTACGCTCACCTGTTTCTTTGTAATATAACCCCTTGCCCTGTTTAGGATAGAATGTTCCATGGAGGTGCCTTATGTGTGTCCCCTTCTCTTACTGTGCCCTTGGGTGTGGCCTACCCAGGTGTCAGTCAACCTGCTGACAGTGGACAGCATGAAGATAGACACAGCCCCCTGAAACCTGACCCCTTGCCTCATTTGAATAGCTTCTCCTCAATAAAAGGGGATTTGTGTCTCTTGTGTGGTTATGTTGCACAGCCCACTTAGCCCAGTTTACCTGGAGTGACCCCTGAGCCTTTTAGTTGGGAGAACAGAAACAGCAGTTATAGTAGCCTGAGGCTAACTAACACAAAAGGAAAGAAATAAAAAAATGTCAGGGATAGAGTTGTAAAGAGGGACTAAAGTTCAAGACCTCTAATCAAAATAGTCAACCACACAACAGGTATTCCTGAGCACCCACAACTGATGTGCTTGAGTGTTAGGGCAAATTGTATGGTGCATGTTTAGTCTCCTACCCTTGGCAGTGTACAAAAGATAAAAATTAGCTTTTCTCAAAAATGTCCTTTCAGAAAATTCAAGCTAACTAAAATTATTATGAAATGCAAAGTTAAGAAATATTTGGCATTCATCAAATCATTGTAATCTTAATTGAATGAAACTATAAATTTTATTAAGAAAATTTTCTTCCTTGAAAGATAAAAGAATTACGCTACACAGCAAAGAGGAAAAAATTCATATGGTAATATTTATTTTCCTCAAGTAGTACCTAGAAACAACTTACCAGGGAATCTCAATCAGCTGGAAGAAAACCCCAATCTAGGTTATATTACAGTCTTTATTTGCCATTATCTAGTGGATAGTCTATGAAGAGAGTCTATGGCATTCCAGAACTTGTTAAAACCCTACTTGACTGCCTTAGACTTTTAGGTCCTCGCAGATCCAAACTTTCGTCTGTCAGTTTCTCAATTTCTCTCTCTTCCCTAGTCTTTTCAAAATACCATTTATATACTTTTTTTAAAAAAAAAATATTTGTTTTAATTAGTTATACATGACAGTAGAATGCACTTATATACTTTGTGTATCATACATAGATGGGACGTAATTTCTCATTTTTCTGAGTGTACATATTGTAGAATCACATTGGTCATACAGTCACATACATACATACAGTAATAATGTATGTTTCATTCTACTTTCTTATCCCACATCCCCTGCCTTCCCCTCCTTTCACTTACCTCTACCTAATCTAAGGTAACACTATCCTTTCTTTTTTTGCATTACAATTCTTAATACACATATATACCACAATTTTTATATCTCTGTTTATATATAAAGTATGAATGCTTTCTAATTAATTTCTTGACTAAGCAATAAAAAACAGAGATGATGGATATTAAAAGGAAAGGTAAATATGAGAGTGAAATCTACCAAGAAATAGTAAGAGAAAAAAAAATGCCTTTCAAATTTTCTGATTTTTCATCAGTTAGCAGTGGGGTCACCTTTCCTATCATTCCTCCATGTGCAACTTACCTCTATGATTCCCTGTGTTCACTCCACCTTTGCACAATGTGGACCCAACTTCACCACTGGTCCTAGAGCTAATATCAACTACTCGTCCTTACAATTCCTTCCATTCTTTTCATAGATCTGACTGAAGAACCCATGTAGAAATTTAATATTAAACTTACTAAATTGAGTGTAGCCCACCTGTCTATAAAAGTAAACAACAATAACAACAACAATAACAAAACACACTGGTAGTAAGAAGGCCCAGTGTCCATAACAGGACCCTACCATGAGAAATGTGGTATGATACATGTTACACATGCACCCACACCAAAGAAAGGTGCATAGTTACAGCTTTCCAGGCCTTGGTACCCAAATTCTACCCTGCACACAAGCACATGTAAAATTAGAAGTGATCAATGACAAGGGAAAATAAAGTATTTATGCAAAAGATGGCAATCAAAGTAAGAACTAATTGCCTATTGGTGCACTAATATCACTGAAAGTCAATGATGGTGCTTAATTTTAAAGGGTTCATCTTGGCACGTCCACCATTTAATAGAGAGATGACCTTGGGCAAATCAATTAATAACTTTAAATTTCAGCTTCCTAATCTGTAAAGGGGGAATAATAGTGCCAAATTCATCCCTTTGTTGTGAAAATTAAATGATACCAAGTTTTTGAAACTTAGATCGGAATCAATGCTATTATCTATTATTATTTTGCCATATGATGCTATTAAATATGAAACCACAGTCAAATTTCTGAACCATTTTATTTCGGCTCAGAAAATAATTCATGGTCATAAAGATTCTGAGTAATAAGAGCATATTAAGTAAGTCAAAATATCCTTTGTTTAGTAAAGTAAAACAGATTTAATTATTTTAGAAACTACTTAAGAATTAGTTTTTAAAAAGAGAAAAACATAAGGAAAAATTATTGACTCAGGAGGTGAACTAAACACCTTTGGGAAAATAAATAACTTTTAAGGGTACCCCATTTGCTAATTTTTCTAGAAAAGTAGAGCTACATATGATGAAATAACTAGGAGAAAGGTAGAAACACCATTGCTACCAAAATGAGCGTTGATTGAAAAGTTATGTTTCTATTTTGACAAGATATATTGGACACTCTATGAGGAATAATAATCCTGGTAAAAGTAAGAATCCATTGTAGTGTCTCTGTTTATGAGATCCTCAAGAATTTATTCGCAATCAAACATGAACTTGACAGGAACTGTGAACTAGTTTGTGTGGAGAGCTAGGGTTACAATGATAAATAATACATATGTTCCATACTTAAAGAACTATCAAACTGGTAGGGGTAATGTCATTTTTAAAGAAACTATGACACAGTACAATAACTACAAAAAGAGATTTGTACTAAACTATACTGTGACACAGAAAAAAACAAAAAAGGATTTTTCCATGGGCTATGGGAGCATGGAAACGTTGATGGGAGATGTGCTGGTTTGAACAGTGACCTTTCAGATTCCTGTCCACAGAACTTGTGATTGTGATCTTAGTTGAAAATAGGGATCCTGCATGTGCAACTAGGTTGCTCATTGTTAAAAGGGCATAGTGGGTTAGGATGAACCTAAATCAAATCATTGGTGTCCCTATAAGAAGGAAGAGTGACATGGTGACAAAAGACTTAAAGAGCCACATCATGTGAATATGGAGGTAGAGATGGGAGTTATGCTGCTACAACCAAAGAACACAAGAAGCTTCCAGTGCCGCAATCTGGCTGGGCACAAAATCAGGAGCCACCACACACCTTGTAGATTCAAACAGCAACTCTTTATTCTCAAACTGTCACCCGCACTCTACACGCACGTTCTGGGGAAAATCCACACCTCCACTGGGCTCTGCATCCCAAAATACTCTCTGAATCCCGAGAAAACTCAACAGGAACTCAAGGAGCGGGCGCCTGGAGGCAGCAGGATACGCCCTATTCCCAGCAGGATACACCTTAAACCTGGAACCGCCCTAAACTTGGATCACCCTAAACCCTGATCTGCCCTAAACCCGGATCCGCCCTGGTCCTTGAGCAGGGTCACCTTACTCAAGCATTCATGCAATGTCACTGCAAATGACCTGGGTCCAAGGCAAGCCCATTTCCACAATGGAGAGTCTTCCCTCTAAGCAACATGGGGTAGGCTGACAAGGAAATTGCCATGCATCATTCTTACTTAGCTATGGCTCTCAGCATTCCAGAAAGTAGGAGAACCCAGGAAAAAAATTCTCTCTGAGACTTCTGCAGGGAGTGTGGCTCTTCTGACACCTTGATTTGAGACTTCTGATTATATAAATTTCTGTTGCATGAGTCAATCAGTTTGTGATAATTTGTTTTAATAGTGTTAAGAAAATAATGTAGAAGGATTTGACAGTAAAATATACTGGAACTGTATCTTCAGGGCTTCATATAGAATTTTGTCATGTGTATGAGTGGGAAAGGACATTATAGGGAAGAAAATAAGGTAGGTAAAGTCTTGAGGTGAATGTGACCTGTTTAAGGACCCACAGTGGCTCAACAGAGGTAAAAACCAGAGATCCTAGATGCAAGGTAGTGGAGATCTTCACGAGACTTCACAGAGAGCCAGTCTGTATGAAAATTTTCTTCAGACACAATAAAAGACCCATCAAAGGTAAGAGCTAACAGACAACTTCCTATTCACCCTCAAAGAGTGGATAACACTTTTATGCTTAACTATCCTACCCCTGATTCTGGCTTTTTCAATTCATTGGATTCCAACTGAGGTCTTGAGTGACTAAGTTCTCTTTAGGATGTCCTTCTCCAGTCTACTATCTCAGCCACTACTTATCCGACTATCCCCAAATCCTCACCTGTATTTCAGTGATTTTTATATCCCTTATTCAAGTTCCCCAGAAGTCATGCCAGCTAAGTCAAGTTTAGCCTAGAAGGGTATCAGGCAGGTACAAAAAGAAAGTTGTACAGACCAGAAGATATATAACAGGGACCTTGCTTTTTAAAATTTCAACACATAAACATTTTTATCCATCGAATATTTTAAGCCAAGCTAAACAATATTGAATTTTGTAATCTAGCAAGTCACCCTTCAGAAAGTACTGGATTCCTGGAGGGGTTGAAGGGATGGAAGTCATGAATTCCAGTTCCATCTTCCCACCTTCCATTTCCTTTTGGGTCCTGCTCCTCTTCTCAGATAAGATTTGATGAAAAGATACTGAAGATTAGAGGAACCTTAAGAGAGAGAAGATAAACCATGGTGAATTTTAAGTATCTTGATTACGTAATCCATAGAGACATCTTTTCCATTTATGACCTGGGAAATTTTGGAAGCCCTAGAACTTATACCCTAAGAATGGACCCCACCGTGGACTATTCTGTATCTCACTGGGGACAGAGGATGAGCCTCCCAGCAGAGAGGGGCATCCATGCTGTGTCTTAGGAGGTCAACCTACGAGGAGATAAACTGATAATACCTAAGATAATTCATGTTCAAGACAACCTGAATACAAATATTCAGGAAAGGAAAAACAACTACCAAAACAAGTCTCCAAAGCTGGCTTTATATATTCGTCCTCAAAGTCCCACCTGGCATTATTCTGACATCTTTGAAAGCTTGATAGAATTTGGAAAGCTTATACCTTCTTCAGCTGCACACATTAGAAATAAGAAAGAAAGAAAAAAACTACAGGGTCTTTGGAAGCAAGGGAAATAGCAGAAATATTTTCTCTCCAAGTGAAGTATAAAATTTCTACTGAGAATGAAACTATAGGTGGCTGGTAATTATTCTGTCACTGGAAAACTCCAGTTGATGCTTGGCCAGCTGACATTTTAAAAATTAAAACAAACCATATTGAAGATGCCTTGTCAGAGAGTTCCACAGATGTGCTTTTTTATTTTTTATTTTTTGCTTTTTATTTTTAAATCACTATTTACACACTTATCCATAATATATTTTGTCTGTTGGACCTTTTGGGGAATGGCAGTTATAAAGGAATGAATTATGAAAAAAATTATTTGAAGGTAAATTGCATCTTGATATTAGACAATATAACCTAGAGTTTTGCTCATACCAGTTAGTTTACTGTCATTACAGGTAAATGGGACATAAGTTCATCCTTTTTCAAAATAAATGTTCATACAATTTTGGGCTTGTGCTCTCTACTTCCTCTCGTATTTGGAAATAAAAATTTAGGGGGCAGTGGAGGGCTGCATTTCGATAAAGGTTAGAAGAGTCGTCTCAAAGAATTCAAATGAACTAATTTAAAAAAACGAATTTCAGATATTCTGCAATGCCTTTATACTGCTAAGGATGGGAAGCCAGAGACACAGACTTTTAAAATTCATCTTGCTTAGGGAATGCTATACTCCCCTTTCATTCCCTCCAAGCCTTCACTGAAGCAGACATGTGCAGCAGACCTCAGGAAGTGCTGTGTTGGGCAAGAGAGCGAGTGTTATATCATTCATGGGAGAATATGGAAAGGGAAAAAGATTTGCAGGTCAATAAAACGTGTTGTGAAAACATAGCAGCAGGAAACCTGAAATGGATAGGGAGCCCAAGCACATTTAGAAGTTTTTAGTCATCTCTGGATGAGCAGCAGAATGAAAGTAGAATGGAAAATAGGAGACCCTTAAGTTTTAGATAATCCTAAGTGATAGAGAACTCAGAGTCAGTGTTACATATGCATAATTTAAAATAACAGAAGCTTGCAAGAAAAAAAACACTGTAAGGGAATTCATTAAAAAGATTGGTTTTTGAAGGAAAACACATCAAATATTTAATATTCCTTCTTCTTTTCCTTCTTGTTCAAAAATGGTATAAGACAAACAAGAATTACTTTTGTATGAATGACTATATAAGAGGTCAGTTATATCTTTAGTGTTTCATTTCCATTGTAATGTGATAGAATTAAAGTGGAATTATGCTTTGCAATTAAAATTTCGTTTAGTTGTAACTTCATTTATATAAACTCTTGAGAAAAATAAAACAGAATATTAATGCACAGAGGTCTTATCATTGAAGTGATTACCAGGTCTTCCACACTTTAGCTGGCCAACCTGAAAAGTTCGCAGTTTCCCTTTCTCTTTTGATGAGCACCTACCCTCCTGGCTGGAACAAGCAGGTGTGAATGGAGAAAAAGTTCTTGGGGCATCCCTCCCAGACCAGGTCCCTGGAGGAGATAAACTAATACTATCTAAGTTAACTATTCTGTATTTCTCTTGTTGTTTCTCAAGTGTTTTGACATTTAAAATGATGAAACATCTGTGAGCCAGAGTTGTGATATTCACACCATCTAAGAATGGGAAGCACAAGAGTAAGAATAGGGGAAGGACCACTGTAAAGATGGAAACTGAAAACCACAGAGTCACTGGAATACAGATGACAAATGAGCTCATATGAGAGATCTATAAATAAACTAAACACATTAATAAATGACATAGTGGAGGTAGAAATAAGTGTGATTGGAGGGTGTTATTACTGGGTCCTTTTGGCTGAGCTAAATCTAATTTTACAAGCCAACCTTATTATTTTGTCAGAATCTGCAGTGAGACCTATCTCTATCCCCAACCTTCACAGAGGTAAGGTAAATCTCTAGGGATCATCTCTCTGACTGCAGACATAACCCTGAACATCTTTGCGCTATCATGGAGGGCAATTCGGGAGAACATTGAGCCTCCCAGCCCTGCCCAGCAATCAGGATATCCCTGCATTGTTTCCTAAACACAAGTGCTGTTCTTGATCTCTCTTGCAGTTCCTGAAACTGCCTTTCCAGATCTCTATGCCTGCCAGATTCTCCCTAGCTAAATTGCTTTCCCATCCTGACCTCACTCCGACTGGGGTCTTTGGTACCTGTCATTCCATCCAGACCTGTCTGGATTCTGGAATTCTGTTCTACAGGAGAATCTCTAAGTCTATTCCTGCCCTACTGCTGAATGAGTCATGGTAAAATTTGGAGGAAATGGACAAATATTTGCATTCCTTTAGAAGATGGTGGAAGGGATGCCAAAGTACAGTACAGAAACAGAATAAAAATAAAGTGATATGAAGGAAACCAGTCATGTTTTGGAAGGAAAAGTTCTGGCTGGCTTTCCCCCCCTCCACCAAGTGAATTTAAAAATATTATAATATTATTTTTCTTAATTTACAATGCAGTAAAATTAACTGAGTCCTTTATGTTCTAAAATTTTATTAAAAAAGACTGAGAATAAATGTATTCTAATTCCAGATAAGGAGAAGATTTAGTCATTCCTTTTTATTTGTTTGAGGGCTCACTACAGAAAGCTTAAGAAGACAAGAGAAAAAAATTAAATATCCATCCAGAAATTTCCATCCATATTATCAAGATACCCACTTAATTATTCAAATGAATTAACAAATAGGAACTTCAGACCAGGGGATGTCCAAGCTTTCAAAAAGATTTAAATTCCTCAATGCAATTTATTCTATATTTTCCCATTAGTAGTGAAATTTATAAAATGCAAATGGCCTGTGTATGTGTATTTTGGGGAAAGTAGTAAATGGGTCAAGGGGCACAGATGTGGGGAGAGGTGGGGAGAGAAAACCCACTTCTGTACCAGTCAGCAATTATCATGGGTTAACAGGAATCCCAAATGATAATGTAGGTGTTGGAGGCTGAAAGTTGATGACCAAGGCTGAGTCCCTGTACTCTAGTAGGATAGGGCTACAAACATGATTGAGTTCCAAACTATCCCCAGGTTTAATGCAATGCCAGAAAAGACTCAACACACACTCTCCTTGGAATGACCTTGATTATTAGCAACTCTGAGCAGTATTCTATCCTGACTTTTAGAGTTGTGCTTGATGACCAAAACTAAGGGTATATTTGTTCTTCTCTTGGTCTTTATATCTCTTGATTAAATAGCTTCCTCTACTCTTCCCTTCTAGCTTAATTCTGGAAAACTTAATTTTATGACATAGGAAAAAAACTAAATTGTATTTTTATATTTTCATATCAGATTTTAGCCATCTTTATTTCACAAATGACTAGGAACCCTATGTGTATAGAGACTGATTGTGCCATTCATTAAAGAACTGATTAGCACTAAGGATTGCCATTCTATATCTTTGCCGCATTTTAAAAAACTGGGGTAACATGTAACTAAAAATTTTATTCCTCCTACCAAACAATAAAACATGTATTATTTCACTATTCTAGAATTGCCACATAGTTATCATTCTTTCAACCTTTTTTTAAAATGTGTGTGTGAGATCTATGAATAATACAAATGTCTGAGGTTAAAAAAAATCACATTATTCTGGACTCAGCAGTATGATTGCTAGCAAATATTTTCCAGTATCTTGTCACTGAAATCCAGCATATACATTAGCTGTTGTGTGATGCATATGGCAGGAGAGAACCTAATGTTCACAGGTTTTGAAAATATAATTTCTAACTTCAACAAAACAGAAATGAGATACCTATTTTCAAAGTATAAATTTCATTCTAGGATGCTGACAGTGTGACAGATATTAAAGTGGGTCCTCTATTCCAAAGTGACAGTTGAGGTTAACATGAAGTCAAGACAAATTACTTGAAGATATTGCCAATTTGACTTTTTTTTTCATTTTGTCTTTCAACATTTTTCAAAAAAAAATTTTTAGGTGTAGTCAGACACAATACCTTTGTTTTATTTATTTATTTGTATGTGGTGCTGAGGATCGAATCCAGCACCTTGCGCTTTGCACCTTGCACATGCTAGGTCAGCACTCTACCACTAAGCCACAACCCCAGCCTCCTTTCAACATGCTTTACATAGAATATATCTTCTGCAGTTTTGACATGTTATAAACCCAAATAATAATAAAATAATGTTTTAAATTTATTTCATTTAAATTTTAAAATGAATTTTTTTCCTTTCTGTTTACAAGGAGGCAGGTTTAAAAAAAATTAGTTACAATATGGCTACCAATTTTCACCCCATTTCTAGCTCTGTTTCACCACACCTGCAAGTGTTTCCTCTAGTTTCAATAATCAATGAGGTAGGTCCTGATTTTATATTTTACAGATGAGAAAACTGTCCTTAGAGGTATTATGTATTCTTGACTGTGACCCTATAGCTAGAACATGATAGCATCAAAATTCTATCTTAAATTTAATACGAAAGCACATGTGATTTTTTACTTCTATTTTCATTGTTCTTACTAAATATTGTAACTCAACAATTAATATATGTGTATGAGGATTTATATTAGGTCCTAAATTAGACACACAAGTTAGAGAAGCCTGCATGGGAACACAACAGTTCTCATATATTGAGCATATTCAGTACAAGTTTAAATTTTTAAATGTTTTTAATTTTAAGTTTCCAAACATTAGTAACCTTCATTTGCCTCTATTCTGCAACTGAAAATTTACATATCATCTTACAATGCAAACTAACTTTAATCCAATCATTCCAGCCCATTTTAATTTAGATAACATTTTTAAACATCAAAATGTATAAAGCCCATTATAAGTGAATAAAATTTCTCATTTATGAAGGTTATATAACTAAAAATTATTCAGATTTCCTTTTCCAAAATATTATTTTTAGACAAGTGTTTTCTTCTATCACCTTGCTCAGGGGTCTGCTAATAATTACTTATGATCCTTCTATAATGATCTCATAATTAAATTACAATTTTAAAAAATTTAATTTCCAGCAAGATGACCACATATTTACAGACATTTGGATGCTGCTCTCCATTTATTCCAGGATTTTACTAAAATAATCACAATATATACTTTTTCAAAATATATATTTCTGGGAAATATGTATTTTGAGATATATTTGTAATTTGCATATATTTTTAATTTTGGAAAACTCTACCCATATTTGTAAAAATATAGAAAAAATATAGAGAGATGGATGGATATATATGTATATACACATTGTAAGATTTGAATTGGCTTCAAAAATCAATATATAAAAATCAACCCAGGGGCTAGGATTGTGGCTCAGCGGTAGAGTGCTCACCTAGCACGTGTGAGGCCCTGGGTTCGATCCTCAGTGCCACATAAAAATAAATAAATAAAATAAAGATATTTAAAAAACAATCAACCCAGCATCAAAAACTGGATGCAATTCCACTAACAGCCAAGTACATTGGCATCAGATTGATAAGAGATCACAAAAAACTGTATTGCTAAGTATGTTGCAATTTTCCTTATCCCCCTCTAGAGCAAAACAATATATATTCAGACACTAGATTTGTGAGGCTTTCTGCAAAACTTTGGAAAGAATGCAAAGTAACCTTACACTAAATCCATAGCCACTCCTATGTCATTGTACATCAGGAAACAGACATGTCTCCTTCGGTTAGTATGAAAAGAACATGGAAAATTTCTCAACATCCAGAGAGAACACCTGCTCTATGAAGACTCAGAATCTAATTCCGTCCTGAAAAGTGTATTTTGCACAAAGATTCAGAAGAAAACATCCTCAGGAAAATCGAGAGGATAAAGCCTCCATGAAATTAGATGAAATAAGTTACGATAAAGAGAGACTCAAAGAAGAAATTTCACAGACACAAAAGCCATGGAGGAAAATTTTAAGAGGCACCAGCAGAGCTAATTCTGTAGAATATACAAATGGTTAAATAAAAGACAAAGTTGAAATTTTTGTGGAACACTTGAAATGACAAATAGTTCAACATATGAAGAATAGACTGTTTATATCAGGGAGATGTAGAAGGTTACAGGCAGCCAGGGCAAGATGGCCAGTGAGGAGGTCGGGGGCAGGTCCAGACCAAAGGAGCATAGAAAGGGTCTTCTCATGAGTTCAACTTCCTACTCAAAAAAATGCTCATTGACTCAAGTTGGGGATCAAATCGGATACTTCTGTACTCATGCTCCTAAGCAGGGTATCCAATAGAAAAACTAAAACACACAGTGGACACAGAGGGTGCCAATCAATAATAGTGAGGAGCAGATGGACAGGGAAGGAGATAAGGAAAAAAAAGGAAATTATAGGGACCTTAAAAAGAACAGGTCAAAATCCTTAACCAGACTCTCAACTCTGGGGCCCTTTTTCTTCAGAAAAGTCTATCTTCATTACTTTTGCAATCAATCTGCTGCCTGCTTACTCTTTGTCCTGTTCTTCAATACTTTGCTGAACAGAGACAAGGAACCCAATACCCCTAGATGGTAGCAGTATCTATTTAAGAGCTGTCAAAGTTCAAAGCAGTAGATATTAAGTGTTCTGTAGATTTACAAAATAATAAATGTTCCCAATGTCTTAGATTAAACTGATAAAAGGGATGCTTATCTTACCATATTATGGCAAAAAGCTTCTACATAAACAATAACATTAATTTGTAGAAGAAAAATAAAGTTGATCTTATCCTTGTCTGAAGATTACATAGGAATATTAATTCATAGAGAATTAAAAGGGAAATGAGATATATCTTAAGAGTCAAGTCTTAAGTTTCAGTTATTACAAGAAGACAAATGAAAATTTGTAAGTACAAGTACTCAAATATAAACCAACTAAATACAACTCTGTGCTAAATAAAAGAATAACAAGCATATTCAGTTAGTAAACAAATGATTAGAAATGTTAAAATAGCCAAGAACTCAAGAAATACAAAAGAATATTTTTAAATAATAGTTTTATTGTCTGAATTGTAAATAATCTAGACACTTCAAATTCCTTTATTAGAAAGGATTTTTCATAAAACCATGCTTTAAAAAGAAAAGAAAAGAAAAGCTTAAGGGCTTTTAAAATTTTATGCTTCCAAAATTTACACATAAATATTTTCAGTGGGGGTGGGGATGTGGCAAAGAAGTTAATTATCTTGACTACAGTCAATCATTATACAATATATGTATATTTAAAAATTTTGTTATGTACTTTAAATATATATGGTTTTAATATGTCAATTATAGCTGAATAAAGATGAAAAAAATTAAAATTAACCAGGAAGCAAGCAATTGCAGAGGCCTATGAAATCAACTACATACTTAGGCTAAGAATTAAAGCTTCCAGTTTGGAAAAGGAAAAGTATTTTTCTCTTTTCCCTGGAAAAAATCCACTGAAATTATAATAGTTTTTTTCATGAAATTATTTACAGAAAATGGACCATGAGTATATAAGACCTTTCAATAAATTTATCATAGAATGAAAGATTGTAGAAGCCTTGTGAAATTATGTGGAAATATAGCAGTGGTCTGGTAGAAAGCAATATTTTCTGCAAAATTCCAGTGCCTGGCACAGACCATACAAAGGGAAGGAGTGAGATGACAGGGTACAAGTTCATTCAGAGTTGTGTTTAGTCACTGTGGTAGTTGTTTCCCCACATTAACCTTCAACTGCTCTGCCCACCTGTCCTTGAATTCCTAAGTACATTTTTTTCCTTGCAAAAAATTCAGAGGACTCCTTAAAAAAAAAAAAAAGCAGAAGTACCTACAATGAAGAAATTCTGATAGTTTAGTGCACAAAAATTGGCATCACAGGTAAATATCACCAAAGTACATTTAGGTATAAATGCATGTTCATAAATCTTTACTCCTCACACTTCAGATAGAGCCCTAATATCCAGAGTATACAAAGAACTCAAAAAATTAAGCAATAAGAAAACAAATAACCCAATCAACAAATGGGCCAAGGACCTGAACAGACACTTCTCAGAGGAGGACATACAATCAATCAACAAGTACATGCTCACCATCTCTAGCAGTCAGAGAAATGCAAATCAAAACCACCCTAAGATACCATCTCACTCCAGTAAGGTTGGCAGCCATTCTGAAGTCAAACAACAACAAGTGCTGGCAAGGATGTGGGGAAAAGGGTACACTTGTACATTGCTGGTGGGACTGTAAATTGGTGCGGCCAATTTGGAAAGCAGTATGGAGATTCCTGGGAAAGCTGGGAATGGAACCACCATTTGACCCAGCTATTCCCCTTCTTGGACTATTCCCTGAAGAACTTAAGAGAGCTTACTATAGGGATACTGCTACATCGCTGTTCCTAGCAGCACAATTCACAATAGCTAGACTGTGGAACCAACTTAGATGCCCTTCAATAGATGAATGGATTAAAAATGTGGCATTTATACACAATGGAGTAGTACTCAGCACTAAAAAATGACAAAATCATGGCATTTGCAGGGAAATGGATGGCACTAGAGCAGATTATGCTAAGTGAAGTTAGCCAATCCCTAAAAAACAAATGCCAAATGTCTTCTTTGATATAAGGAGAGCAACTAAAAACAGAGCAGAGAGGAAGAGCATGAGAAAAAGATTAACATTAAACAGGGATGAGAGGTGGGAGGGAAAGGGAGAGAGAAGGGAAATTGCATGGAAATGGAAGGAGACCCTCATTGTTATACAAAATTATATATAAGAGGATGTGAGGGGAAAGGGGAAAAAATCAAGGGAGAGAAATGAATTACAGTAGATGGGGTAGAGACAGAAGATGGGAGTGGAGGGGAGGAGGGATAGTAGAGGATAGGAAAGGTAGCAGAATACAACAGTCACTAGTATGGCAATATGTAAAAACGTGGATGTGTAACCGATGTGATTCTGCAATCTGTATACGGGGTAAAAATGGGAGTTCATAACCCACTTGAATCAAATGTATGAAATATGATATGTCAAGAGCTTTGTAATGTTTTGAACAACCAATAAAAAAAAATTAAAAAAATAAATAAATAAATGCATGTTCATGCATAAAAATGGATAGTATATCACTCCATAAAACAAATGTTCTTGAAATAAATTTTCAAGTCAGCACAAGGTTAAAGTGTACATCAAAATTCCAAATCAAAGGATAAGTATTATAAGTGAACAGTTGATAAACATCAAAACTTTTGAACATATTTAATTTTTAATAGTGCCATAATAAGATTATTTTGTTAGTCATGCATTGTTAATTATTGAGTACAAGTGAGGAATCCAAATCTCAGTGACTTAATACAAGTTTATGTGTGGATCCCAAATAGGTGAAAGGCAATGATTAGTGAGTGATCTTACTTTTGGGCCAGTTATGTCCTGCTGGACAATGGGAGAAGACTAAGATTGACCAGGCAAATGAAGCTTTTATTGGTCATGTCAGGAATCATCTACCTGTGCAAACTTCTATTCTATTAGCCCAACTCACCTTTGTTAGAAAATGATATCTACCTGTGTGTATAATGGGCAAGGGAAAAATTTAGTAAAAAATAAATTAGATTCTGCCAAAGTTAGCAAAAATAAATAAATAAATAAATAAATAAAAGAGAAAGAAAGGAAAAGAAAAGATTAAAAGTGTCATCAGTAGTTACTGATTTTTAAAATTAATAATTTGAAGTAAAAAGCTGGGCATAAAGTTGCAATATAAACCAGCATAATTTACTAAGGGGAACTAGTAAGTAATTATCATTTGTATTATTAAAAATGTCTCAAAATTACTATCTCCATTCTTAACACTGAGAGTTAGGGGGAAATGAATTAAATAACTAACAACAGAATTTAAAAAGAAATTTCTAAAACACTATAGGAAGAAGCCATGTAAAATCGTGCAAATGAGAATAACAATATAAACATGAGAAACAGCCCTTCATACTAAGTCCTAAAATGCATAACACAAAAAAAATCCAAAGGAAAACAAATCAAAAATATTGTATCAAAATTAAATTCAAAATGGGGTAAAAGACTGTGTTATAAATCAGGATAGTGATAACACAATGGAGGGAGTGGTTAGGGGAGCCCCAGGCTTGGAGCTTCTGTTCTCCTGGGAGTACTCTATTCTTTTATTTGGATATTTGGTCATATAACTATTTGTACCTTTTTGGTGGTCACTTATTCTTATAATGACAAATCACTTCCATTTGTGTGTTCTATTTCCATAAAATATTTTAAAGCCAAATATTTTTGTTACAGAAAAAAATCTTAATTTATTAATGAATTACCATAAACATTTTCAAAACTGTTTTGAACTGAGGACTAAAACCACAAGACTTGTTTTTTAAAAAAAAAGATATATAGGGAGACTTGCATAACTGTGGAGACAGGTCTGGTCTTGTTATGGTGATTGATTGGGTTCATCAAATCAGGATGTATCAGTGTAGGGAGATATACCCCTTCCAGTTGGTGGGCAGTGAATCCCTTTGCCAGCAATTGAAGGGCAGAAAGGATGTCACTCAAGTACAAAGGTTAAGAGACAGAGGCCAGAGCCCTGATTAAATCGGGCTACTGTTCTTATGCACAAATTCTTTCATATAAACTAATAATCATTCTTATTGAAACACCTCTCTCTGTAAAGATGACTTCCTTTCTTTTCCATGAATGCCTTCAGGAATTTTATGTTTCACCAACTCAGAAAGTCTTTAATCAATATTTCAGCCAATAATGCTCCATTCTTTCTCCCATCTGTCTAATCTCTAGGTTCAAAATTTCTAATACCAAGCGTTCTAGAACTGTTTTCATAACCACAGAGACTTTCCACTCCAGGCCCTTCCAAACCAGAGGTCTTCTGCTGGCAGGCAAACATGTTCAACTCTCTTCATTCATTGTCACTGTTTGTCTCTCCCCACCAAGAATGGGTTCTGTTTTGAGAGTAGGGGCTGTGCCCCCCTGGAGTGGTTCCCACTTGACTTAAGGAGTGAATTAAAACTGTGCCACACAAATGAACTGTCTCTAAAATAATGAAAAAGCACAAGGATGAGGATGCTTGTTTTCACAGATATTCTCCTTGGGTTCTATAATTCTTGGCACCCAATCAGATTACACAGAGAAGCTCAATAGTTTCAGCCAGTTTCTTTGTTTCACAAAATAATAGCTTGACTCTGAGAGTCTCTTCTCAGGAAAAAAAAAAAAAAAAAGGATCTCCCTCTGGGCAGTTAAAAAACAATCCTTGAAGGATAATGTTTGATCATGAAACAATGGTGTTAAGGTTAAAGCCAATAATTCCCTGACACCAATATTTAAATGCAGGGTGTAAATTGTCAGGCCACTTTTGCTTTCATCCTATTCAATAGGAGTCAGCCTGCAAGATGTTAGACTACTGAGGCATAAATGCAGGGCTTTAAGGGGTACAACATAATCAGGAGACATAACAAAAGAAAGTCAATCAACCCAGTGCTGACACTACAAACAAATGATGAGGGTCATTTTTGTTTAATAAATTTAATTCACAGGGTTACAAAAAAATGCAGAATATCAGAAGAAGTTATAGGCACTAATCTAATTCTTTCACAGTTGACAGTCAAATCTGTTGTTATAAGTGGTCAACCAGTTTATGTTCAAACATCTCCATTGATGAGATAGCATTATCTCTGGAGACATGGAGTTTTCTTTGGGGGCACATCTCATTATAAGAAAGTTCTTTGAACTTTATAACCAAATAAAATCATCCTAGAAGATCCAAATGTTCATCTACTCGTTATCCCTTTGAATTACAAAATGCAAAATAAAAATTCATTTATATGTTAGTGTCCCATTATAATTTTCAAAACAATCCTGTAATGGAAGCATTATAGTTACTTCATATTTACACATACTAGCCTCATAGAATATAAGAAACTTATACAAGTTCATATCCCTAGGAATTGTCCTGCAGACACACTGTGATCAGAATGATCAAAGTGGTTAGCTGAGTGTATTCTGAGATTCAAAGGATAATAAAGTAAAATGGCTTTTCTATCTCTTGGCTTATTCTATATTGTTTATATTAGGAATGTGGGTTATTTGCCAGACATGTGTGCAGTGGTGGAATCTCATGCAGCCTATAATTTGCAGATGAAGATATAAATACAATCAGACAGACAAACATATAAACGATAAATATATAAACTACTGTGAGAGACATTTAAGAAAAATAAGTGGTTTTGAAGGGCATGTTAACGTGTTTTTTATGACCAATTGGGAAAGTTTGGACCCCATGAGTAGGTCGACCTTGTTTAAAGAATAGTAAGGCCTTAAGTGTTTGAAAATGAGAGAGAAAGTTTCAGTGCTGTTCAAACTGGATGGACACATTGGGGCCCATGTTGATGAAAAGATTAAAACTTAGAACAGCAGGAATCCATTGAATTATTTGAATGGGGCTGGGAAAGGGATTACATGCACGTTTTCAAAGGTTCAGTGTTGTTGGCTATTTTAACACTTTATTGTTTATTTTGTCTTGCAGATGATTTGATTTGTACCTTTATTTTTATTTATTTATTTATTTTTTGGCAGGGGTGGGGGGTTTCTAGGGATTGAATTCAGGGGCACTCAAACACTGACAAACGTCCCCAGCCCTATTTTGTATATTTTTTAGAGACAGGGTCTCACTGAGTTGCTTAGCACCTCCCTTTTGCTGAGGCTAAATTTGAAGTTGCAATCCACCTGCCTCAGCCTCCTGAGTACTGGGATCACAGGCATGCGCACAATGCCTAGCTGATATCTAGCTTTTTAAGCAAGTCAGAAACTATGACTTACCTTCAAAGCCCTCATTCCTCTTCAGCCACAACTGACTAATACTGAGTAACTGAAGCCTCTTTCAGATTGGGCAGGTATTTGCAGTTGGCATTTTTACTCAGGGCTTCAGCTTCAATCCTGTGCTTTACCTGCCTGGACCCAGAAAAAATTGTCTCTGACTCCACAATAGAATATGTCATAATGATCACTAACTATACCAAACTGGGTCTAACCCTAATTATATCTGAAGCATTATAGGAATCACTTCACATCTCTAAAATGTAGCATCTTTATCTAGAATTTTATACATTTATCTATAAAATTCTTTGGTTGAAATTCATGATCTCTAACGTTCCTTTCAGCTCTAAAATTTGCACAGATTATTTTATTTCTAGCACTACATTTTATAACTTTTTGATTTGACCTGAGAACTTCTTATTGTTTTCTGCTCCTGGCACATTAACAAAGAACAACAGGTACTTTTCCTATGTCCTACAGTTGGGAAATACAACTAAGAGTTTAGAATATAAGGAATAAACTAAGTGTCTCAAACTCAAAAACCTGCAGGAGTCAGGTGTGGAACATAGACAAAGGAAGCATGCCAATAGAGACGCTTCAAGTTGGAGACTACAGGGCTTGGGTGAATGGACATTTTCTGCTCATCTAGCTGATGTAAAGCAATGCATGTCTCAAATGGCCAAGTCCTCTTATTTTTAAAAATAAGCCAATAATCATGATTATGTGTTGTGATAGTTTTTCATCACTATGACAAGACCTGAGATAACGTAGAAAGAGGAAATGTTGACATGACTCATGGTCTAGGGATTTGGGTCCATAATCACTTCACTCTGTTGCAGATGTGCCTGTGGCAAGACAGAACATCATGATGAGAGCATGTGGCTGTGGAAACTGCTCACCCCATAGCAGCCAGGAATCAAAGAATGGGGGTGAGGGACTGGGGTATCAGTTCAAAGACATACATACCCCCTACCCCTGCAATGACCTCACTTTCTTCTAAAGTGAGGCCCTCACCTCTTATAGGTTCCACCACCTTCCAGTAGCACTATGAGCTGGTGACCAAACTTGAAACACATACATCTTTGGGGGACACCTATCCAAACCATACCAGGTATGAAATCCTATTTTTCAAGTGTTGGCAATAAATTCTTTTGAAAATATTACATGGTGTCAAATCAAACAAGACTGCATATCATGTGTTCACCATGAATTAAACTTCTCACCTTTAACTTCTCATCCACCCCTGGCTGCTGTTTCTAACCTTAATCTTTACTTTGTTACCAGCTGCCCCCTATTTCCCAGGTTTTGCTAACAAATGCCCAACTCTGGGGTGGTCCCATGACCAGCTACATTAGCAACACCTGGGAATTTGTTGTAAGTGCAAATCCCTGTGCTCTACCTTAGAACTGTTTAATCCATCTGAATTAACCAGTCTCACTGGTATTTCTGATGCCTGCTAACATTTGAGGACTTCTGAGCAAGACCACTGCAGAGAGCATTTGGTTCTTAGTTAATGGCTGCACATTAGAATCGGAAGGGAGATTGCTGATCTCACTTTGAAAAGCATACCACTGAAACCATTTAATTTGTCTGGGATGGCACTTGGTTATCAGTAAATTTTTAAATTCATTTAAAGTTTGGATACGTGAAACCTGCTGGATTAGCCCATCAGGGAAATAAACTCCAGCTAAAAGAAAAAGATTTTCCAAGCCAGGGAAGATCAAGAATTATTAGATTGTTTTTAGGGTTCCCAAATTCCTGAAATATGGCTGACTTAGCAAAGCAGAGTGACAGCTGTGGAATTGTAATTTTTTGTAGGTATTGAGAGGAGAATATTCCTAACTGCCAATGTTAGGGGAGAACTCAGCCTTTGAGGTTTTGTGCAACAGCATACTGGGATCTGTGTAGGGTATGGAGATGAAGGAGAGGAAAAAAGGCAAGTCTAGTCACAGGCATGAACCACAGCCCAGGTCTTTTCCCTGTTCTGACACCATACACCGTGGGATGCTCATGTGTTAGGTTAGGACAAGGCAGCTCCAATTCCAGGTGCAAGTATGTTGCCATAAGCCAAGAGCCTATTTCTCTTTTCTAAATTCAAATTCTAGAAAATAAATTTTATAGTTTAATAGCTTTCTTTTATTTTCAGATTCACAGAGAATAAAGCCATTGATCGGGAAGTTCTCTTTAATATTTTACAGCATGACTTAAAAATAACTACTTGCCGAATTTTAGTATTTAAAGTTAGTATTTAGAAATTTTTGGTTTATTCAGTTTCATCATCAAAGAAAGAAGAAATATAATATCATGATTCTAAATGTGTGCCTCTAATATGAAAGTATTCTCATTTTAATTTTAGAAGAATAACGTTAAAAAGTCTAATTAAAAAATTGCATTTAGGAAATTATACCTTTAAGGGAATATGTATTTAACCTTTAGCACTGGAAAAATCAGTATATATTAAGAAAAAAAAACGAGTTAAAATGTATATCTAAATATTAAGCACAATGTCAAGTAAAATTTTTTAAATTATAAAAATAGGTATTTAATTGAGTCATTCAATATTGTAACATGCAAGTAATGGATAGTGTCTCAGGTCAGCATGGCTCCTGTAAGCTTACAATTCTGAAAAACTGCAATAGAGAATAATATATAAGGAAGAAATCTAAAATTCACTCAGCCAAGTTCAATGAAAAAAAATAAATGTTTGTGGTGATGGAGATGCTAAATAGCCTGATATTATCGTTACACAATTAAACATGCATTGAAGCATCACATATACTCTGTGAATATGTGAAATCATTATGTGTCAATTATTTAAAATATTTTTTAGTTGTCAACAGGCCTTTATTTTTTTTACTTATAGGCAGTGCTGAGAATCCAATCTAGCACCTCACACATGGTAGGCAAGTGCTCTACCACTGAGCCATAACCCCAGTCCTATGTGTCAATTTAAAAATAAAACAGTAGGAAAAAAGATTTAGTGCAAAAGTTTTATAAACCTCAAGTATTTCATTGAACAGAGCCAAACTCCCAGTCTGTATGCCTGGAAGAAGGTAAGCAAAAATAAACAAAATTCACACGCAGACAAAACCCCCCACTAACAAGTTGGAACATAGTTTAATAAGACCACCATGGACTTGGGAGTCTCGGGGTAAACAACTCACTGCCAGAGCTGTGGTCAAGCTACCTAGTATCTCTGGGTCAGGTTCTGCCCAAGATCACAACCTCACATGGTAATAAGTGGGATATTTTTCAAAGTATCTAATAGAGCTGGAAAGAGCAAAAGGAAAGAGAGAGAAAGAGAGAGAGAGAAAGAGAGAGAGAGAGGAAAGAAGGAAGAAAGGTAGAGAGAGAGAGAGAGAGAGAGAGAGAGAGAGAGGTTGAGGTTTACTTAAGTAAAGCCTCCATATTGAAGTATCTAAACACATATAAAAAGCCATACAGCAACATAAACTATAGGGCAAGATATCTACGGAATATTAAATTAATTGCTAGAGGAGCTAATACTATTGGGAAAAAAAAGTTGAAAAGTTAGAGTTAAATGAAGACATTTACTCAAAACACTATTAAATTATTTTTGAGAAATAATAAAATGAAACAAAACAAGATCAAGTAGGTATAAAACAACCAGTTAGAAATATCAGAAATAAAAAAATATAACCATTGAAATGAAAATAAAAGAAAAAACATAATCTCTAAGCTTGGCAGTATTAAAGATTACTGTGTAAATGTGATTTCTCATCCAGAACATAGCATGGAGAGACAAAGAAATTGAAAAGTGAAATATAGATTAAAAGACAAAGATTAATTCAGAGATTCCAACATTTTTATGGGATTCTGAAAAGAAGGAATTGGAGGAAAAGAAATATTGGAACCAGGAATTATTAAGAATTTTCCAGAGTTGGAAAAAAGTGAATTCTGCAAAATAAGCAGCACATATAAAAATAAAAGTAAAGCTATTACACATCTTAACTAAAGACAAAGTCTTGATTCTTTCTGAGAATGGTAGACTATCTACAAAGCAGTAACTTCAAGGCCAATGGTAAATTTTTATTATCAGCATGAAAACCTTAAGACACTGAAACAATACCTCATGAGGGCTAAGGTAACTCAGCCAGATTATCAGAAGATAAATGCACAGTATGATATTCATATAAATATTGATTGATTGATGGAAAGCTAGGGATCAAACCCAGGGTCTTATACATGATAGGCAAGCGCTCTTCCTACCACTGAGCTAGCCCAAAATATAAACACTTTTAATGCAAAAAACTAGTACTTTATCTCAAGTCTGACTTAAAAGTATCATGAACTGTTGCACTTTAACAGAAGAAAGGTCATCTCAGAAGGAAGGAAGGAAGGAAGGAAGGGATACAAGAAACACTGAGCATAGAAACTGAAAAAATATATAATTGTTGAACTCTTTTTTTTTTTTTTTTTGGAGAAAAAGGAACAAAGAAGAAATGGAGACTCGGGTCCCAAAAGTTATATTTCTGCCCATTAGCAGGAACAGGGGGCTTTAAAAGAGGTTATTCAAAAGCAACATTCCACCTATTCTTTGTTACAGTAGTAAGTCATTTGTTAATTTGGGAGAGAGTAATTTCTTAAATCTTCTGATACCATTCCTAAAGTCTGGATTACTTCATTCCTATGGTGGGTGTGTAATCAAGGACAGATCAATCTGCCTAAAATGGGGAAGAAAGGTAATCCCATTTTTCTGAGATTAGGGAGAAAAGAGATTAGGCAAGAAGAGAGGAAGAGAAAGAAACATGTCCATTTTAAAAATAAGTTGCAGGGGCAGAGCAGCAAGAGCTATATTTAAAGCATAAAGGGACCACTGTGACATTTTCTCCAATGTCAGCTTCTACATTCCATTTCTATGGAAAAATGGGCAATGATATCTCAAAGCCTCTTCCTGCTGAAAGAGGACAAAACTGGGGGAAATAACCCGAAGTTCTTGTTCTCTATCAGGTGAGAGTGTGGACAGTGAAGGGTATTCAGCATCAGAGCCATCCAGAGGTCCACAGTGGTAAGATGGTAGGTGACTGGACAAGGCATACCTAGGGCAGGGATCATGATAAGACAACAATAAACAAGACAGAAAAGCATTACTTTTTTGTAAACAATTAGCAGAAAAACAGTTTGTATTTCAACCTGTCTTTGAAAACCATGAAGACAGTAATTCATAAACATATTGGTAAAAAACAGATTGAGTTTATCAATGTAGGAGGTTAGGAAAATTTGTAGGTCTAAGAGATCAGATTCCAGTTAACTCAGGACAAACTTGTAACTCTGGAGTCCTTTGGGATCATTATTATTAGGCACTCCCACCCAAGAACCCTTTTAAAGCCTTCAGCTTTACTTATATTTGGTAGGGCTGACACGGTGTACATCCTAAGTTACATTCAGAAAATTATTATTTTTCCTTTTAAATGTCCATGTGGGACTGTGCTTAGGCTATGCTCCCCTGCCAGGTGTTTAAGACCAGGTTGGTCAAACTTTCCCTTGTTTCTATCTACTCTTAAGAGTCAGCTGAGATTCCTCAGGGATCACTCTTGGGAATGTGTGCAATTCCTCTTTTTCTCTGTTATCTTTCCTTTACCAGTGGTGCCATCTTCCAGGATGGGTGAGGGTCTGGTTGACCATATGTGGCTTCTCTTGGAAGCATCAGAGGGAAGCTTCCCTCCCCAGTGACCCTCCTCTTTGCAGAATGTGTACTGGTTGGCTTCCTGTTCTCTCGGGTCTTCTCCAATTGTTGAGCTCTTAACCTTTAAAAGTCATAAATAATTATGTGTTGTTTTCTGTAAGAGAAAAAATGAAAATTCCACAGGACAATAGCAAGAGATCAGGTTCCAGTTAACTCAGGACCAACTTGTGACTCTAGAGTCACAGGGAAGGGAACTTTCTATGAGTAAAATTCTCGGATCTACAGCATTATTCTCCATGAGGAGAAGAGAGAATAATCAACTTACATGAACAAATTTATTACATAGGTATCTTACAAATAAGTGTAATCACAAAAGCCAAAGAAATGTAATGAACAGCCTGAAAACCAGGAGAAATAATATATTGAGAGGATGAACAAAAATGCCTCAATAAAACAAGAAGGACAGTATATTAGGTCAGCAGGCTTCCCTTCCCCCTCCCCTCTCATTGAAGCTGTGGGCAGGGACTTTTAACCTGACTGAGGAGACGGGAAATGACCAATCAGAAGCTGACAAGGCAAGGGACCCCAACCACCACGGGTTCCCACCTGCAGAAGGAATTGCCCCGTCAATTCAATCAGCCCTGACCAATCTTCGACAACGGGATCCCCTTAACCTTGGCCATCCTGTTGTTTGTAGCTGCAATTTAGACGACCTAGTCCCTCCTACCTCCAGGTCCCCTTATTAGCATTTTTCTTGCCTTTCCTGCTTAGGACTTCCCCAGCTGTCACCCTTTCTTGGACTAGGAGCGCCTCCCAATAAACCTTCTGTATGCCTCATTCTTGTGGTTTCTGATCTCGTGCACCCATTTCTGCTTTACACAGTAAAAATGGATAATGCAGAGAATGGATGGCAAACAAAGAATACAAAATAAATGAGTAGAGAAAATTCTTTCATCAGTAAGCATAATAAATGTAAACACATTATAGGACTAGGTAAAAATAATATAAGACAATTTAATGTTTCATTCCTTCCTATACTCACCTAAAAGAGAACACAGATAAACATTTATACCTAATGAAAAAAAAATTTTAGAAAAGTAATACCAATCACAATAAAAACTTGGGACAATGATAATATCACAAAGAATGAAAATCAAGGCAAATAGCACTCATCAGAGGATCCCTCCATAACAATTAGAAGACAATTTATCCAGATTATTGAAAATTTCATCATCGACACATGCATCCCAAACAAGAGTATTTTAAGGAGTAATTAAAAGTTCCACTCTGACATGAGGGGCTTTAATTTATTTTTATAACAAACATATAAGTCAAGCAACAACATGTAGAATAAACCAGGGCTGAACAAAACCAAACATGACCTTTAAGAGAAGTCTATATATAAGAAATAAAAGTATATTATTTTCTTTTATGTTCATATAGGATTTCACTGAAATAATATATGCTGAGTGCAAAGCCATTCTTCCAAATGTTTAATGACATTCCCCTTCATAAAATTACTTTGTTTCTGTTTATATAGTTTTCTCAAACACATGTGATGAGGATCAATTTCAATTTTATCATTGGACAACAGTCAGGGTTAAATATTTAAAAAGCACCCAGGAAAAGGGTTGGACTGGGAGCCTCCCAATAAACCTTCTGGATGCCTCATTCTTGTTCCATGGTTTCTGATCTTGTGCGCCCCTTTCTGCTTTTAACAAGGTCACAGTGAAAATAAATGCTGGCAAAGCCAATCTCCCATTGTCTTGACAAGGTCACAGTGAGAATGAATGCTAGCAAAGCCGTGCTGGTTGGTGGGAAACCAAAACCATGAGACCCTTTTTTATGTAATTGTGACTTTTCATTTTCACACTCATGTTCCTGACAGGAGGCATGAGTATGGTAAATGCCAAACCAAATTAAATTTCAGATGGCTAGAACATAACAGGTAGTTCATGCCTTAAAGGCTGTTCTACTACCCCTCAGCATATCAAGGACAAAGTAGAAGGCTGTTCTTCTATCTCAGCACATTGAGGACCAAACTGATAATGGACGACAATCATTCTCCGAAAGGTCACGAGAATTTTAGGCACCACATTGATTTTATCAACTAGAACCAAAACAAAGCCCATATTTCCGGCCTCTTAGAAAACCTAATCATTATGCTCATTGTACAAAACCCACCATGTATAGTTTCATCCTTGATTAAGGAAACTTATGTTATACACTTAGGAAAGTTAAGGTATATAAGTTTACATTCTTTTCATTCCTATAAACCCTCTTTTACTTCATATAGGGATTTATGATGAGCATACTTAATATTGGCTGAAAGTAGACTGATGTTTAGAACTTACTTTTTATTGAGAAAGATTATAAAGATATAAGAACTAGTGCACCTTGACTGAGAAACAAAGAAACTCTTTGAGAAAGCAGCTCAACCAGTTTTATGAGAATAAATTTAGGAATAAATTTGAGAATTATAAGACATATTTTTAGAATAATGTTAGAAGTATTAGATTTAGATTCTTGGGTTTAGAATTCTTAAGTTTTTAGCTGTATGGGTTACTGATATGTTTTAAGAATGGTTTATAAACTTTAGGATATTTTCAGTATAAGATTTAAGGGGACCTTTTTAGGTGGGAATTTTAGATTAGAAATGAAAGTGCAGGTGTACTTTAAAATTTAAAGGTTGGGCTGGGGATGTGGCTCAAGTAGTAACGCGCTGGCCTAGCATGCTCTGGGCGCTGGGTTCGATCCTCAGCACCACATACAAATAAAATAAAGATGTTGTGTCTGCTGATAACTGAAAAATAAATATTAAAAATTTCTCTCTCTCTTCTCTCTCTCTCTCTCTCTCTCTCTCTCTCTCTCTCTCTCTCCCTGTCTCTTTAAAAAAAAATAAAGGTTAATGATAGCTTAGGAGACTTAGAGTCTGGTTACATAGTTTGGTATTAGTTAATAAGAAAATAGTACATCTTGGGAAAATCTGAAAAAATGTAAATTAAATGTGATGCATTTTATTAATGATTGGTAACTAAAAAGTCACATCCTGGAAAAATGTAAATTGATGTTACATTTTTCTATACTCCTAATTATGGTTAAGGAAACATTATGTCTTGGCAAAGTTTTGGAATTGTATAATCAATGACATATTCTGAATCTATAATGATGAGAAAAATTGTAATAAAAGATGACCCAGAGAAAGCTGCATTAGAGCTCTCTCTCTGGAGATTGCTCCAATGAAGAGACTCCTGTCTCATCTTTTCGCCAATGCCACTCCTCCTTCAGGACACCCTGGACCCCGCTAGGACTGGACCCCAGCAGCATCTCTCAGGAAAAACAATGCTGTGATGCCCCAGGTTTCCCCTCACATGCAAAACCAAGCTCCCTTTATTTATATTCAGTTCAGAGTCCCTAGAGGTGGTCCTGATGTCCTTTGTGTTCATTCATATTTGGAATATTGCTCAAATCTTTTCTAAGTTCTATATTGTTTTAAAAAATAAAAAAAAAATATGAGATATAATATATACTGATGAAGCATATAAACTCTATAAAACTTAGATATTAAAAGTCAGAGGTGCTATATAAACAAGAATTTAACAAAAATTCTATGTGATATGCCTGTAATGGTATTTACAAATACACAACTGCTTGCATAATATTGTATAATTTATTCAAAATATGTATTTTAATATCAAGTGCTGTTAGTATTTTTCAGTTTATAAATGCACACTTTATTGAAAGATCAGTAGATTTTTGTAGCATTTCCATATTTTCTACATTTAATGTTCATGCAGAATTTATTTCCTATGTGATTTTAATTTAGAGAAATGGTTTTCACATCAAGCAAATGTCTATTCCCATAAAGCCACTTTAAAATCACTTTTTGTTGACTGTTGAAAACAATATAATATTTTTAAAAAATTTCTTATAAAATTGATTTATATGCCTGAAAAACATTATTCCTTTTAGCCTTTTCTTCTATGATTTAAAATATGTATGTATCCAAAACATTAATGTGGTTTCATACTTAAATACGGCCAAATAAGCATACACATGTTCCTCTGTTTCCTTCCTTACATTCTATGAGAAGATAGCAGAGGAATCCTATAAGGAAAGACACAGGATTGTGGAGAAGAGGAAGGATGACCAATAAAATATCCAAGAAGTTGTATAAGATGAAAATTGAATGGATAAATAGCAGAGAGCTTGTGTTTTAGCTTTTCCACCAAGTGTCAATGGCAAGATGAATAGCTCATCTCGTTTTTCCTCCAGCCTTAGGGACACCTGAGGATTTGAGCCTTGGATAGCTTTGCCTTCAAAAACCACTGTAAGGAAAATGTAAGATAAATGATCATCCTACTGTGTTCATACCAGATCAGAATCCTGTACCTGGTTGTGGAGATTATTCTTCAAGCAAACTGTTATTGATGAGTAATGTGAAATTGGTAAATAAGCTGTAATTGAAGTATAATAGGAATTGATGAGATTCAGTTTCACCAGGGAATGGGAGTGTTTGTGAGGATGAGGCATAAATCAACACTACTGGTTGTGGCTTTCCCTACTCTTCTCCCCCAGTGATTTGGATTTCATGGGAGAATGACTAGTTTAGAATCTTCCTTTGGGAATTCTGAGACATCTGCAAGTTGCTGTTCTGCCTGCTCTTCTCCCTGTCCAATTCTCTTTTTTAAACTAAACAAAATTTGATACTCAATGAACTTTAATGTGTTCTATAAATCTGATTGTTAATACCAACTTCTAGAGAATGAGGAGTAGAAATGGAAAGGAGAGAGAAAAAAAATCACCTGTTTTCATTAGATACCATTGAACATTACTGTATTTAGAAAAACTGTGATTACTTGGTACAGTACTAAAAAGATTGACAAATTGCTACAAAATACATCCTTCTGAGATAGCCCCCCTTCGAATCTTTGGTATAATTTGATATAAATTCTTCCCCTTGTCTAAATGTAAGCACAGTTTACATCTAAAATCACTGTGGTTTATCAAGTTTAGGCAATACTGAAGGTAAAAATAAGGGAAAAGGAACAGTAAACATGTGTCACAGACCACGACAAAGTCCCACAAATTAGAAATATACATTTTTATTTAAAGGCAGATATATAGGAAATGATTTTAAAAACAAGGCTGGGTTTGGGACATAGCTCAGTGGTAGAATACTCGCCTAGCATGCATGAGTCCCTGAATTAAATACACACACACACACACACACACACACACACACAAACACAGGCAGCAGCAACAGCAGTAGCTTGCTTAAAAAACTTACAAGGAACACACATCTCCAAATTTAATGAACCTATCCCTCTAGGTCAGGAAAGTGCAGTGCAGTAGCTCCCCCTTTTCTACAAAGGATTTGTTCCCAAATCTCCAGGGGATGCCTTAAACCAAGGGGAGTACCAAGACTTAAATACAATGTTTTTTTTTCTATACATACCCATCAGAAAATTTAATTTATAACTTAGATAAAGGGAGAAACTAACAATAATGAATAATAGTAAATAGAATGATTATTCACTTAATAAAGTTAAGTGAATGTAGTTTCTTTTTCTTTCAATGGTTGATCTGATGACACAGGCAGCTTCCAAGTGACTCATAGGCAGGTAGGTTATATGGTGTGGACACAATGGACACAGGGATGATTCATATCCCAGGTAGATGGAGCTGAATTATGGCAAGATTTCATCAAGCTATCCAGAATGGCACATGCAAAATGTATAAATTGCTTATTTCTGGAAATTTCCATTTAATATGTCAGGACTACAGTTGGTATAGGTAATGGAAGCTGAAAAATGAAACCACAGATCATGGTTGGGGGTCTACTACATTTTTCTTACTCCTATGGAAGGCTGCGACTTACTTTCTGGAAAAAAATATATTCTTTTTATATAAGAACAATGATCTAGAAAGAAAGCTGAGACTCAGAGGATCCAGAAGATCTTCCAGAATGCTAAGGAAGCCTGAGGGGATGAATGAGGAGGATTACCAAAGACTCAGAGACTGTATACAATCAACAATGTGCCCTAAATTCATTCCTAGGTTTTCAGAATGTGGGCTGCAAGATTGTGAATAGATTCAAGACTAAATAACAAACGTATGTTCCTTATTATTTGGAGTTTCTTCAAAAGAATCACCACATTCACAAGAGCTGGACCAGTAGCTAATGAGCTCTGCCCATGCATATAAGGTCTTATCTTCTTTACATTAGAACAAACATTATTTTTCAGATACTTGAAGAATACTTAAATAAGAACAGAAACCTATACAAACAAACAAACAAAGATTCTATTCAGTGTAATGAGAGGCAAACTGAAGAAGAGAAGTCATGGTGGTCAAGGAAAGGGGAGTACATGCCAAAAGGAAGAGAGATAAGAAATCTCTGGAGATAAAGGGAGAAAAATCCTCAATAAATGCTCTGCATCTGGAACAGAGGAAAACTGATACCCCCTAGAGGAGGATAAAAGAGAAATGTACGGAGAGAAGACTGAAAGGAAAAATGTACAGATAATTTATCCATGCCCTTAGAAGTATGAAAGTGAGAATTTTAGCTGAGAACTTAGGAATAAGTAAGTGTTAATATAAAAATTATTTAAAAATCGACATTATTACTTTACTTGAGAAAAACTACAAAGTTAATCAAAGTACATTTCAGCTCTAATATTAATATACTTGTGCAATGATGATGCTAAATATCTATTTTCTAGCAATTATCTGCAATGGAAGGCCAAGAGATGGGTATTTATTATTTGAGAAAGGTTACATGGAGTTCAATGATAATTGTGTAGTAGGAATTCCACAGATTTCTGAGTTTATTTGGGAATGAAAAAATAAATAACAAGAAATCAACTAAGCAAGTTAAAAATGATTAGTTCTAGAGAATGGGGAGTACAAATGCAAAGGAATGAGGGAAAGAATTGCCTCTTTTCATTAGACACTATCTAATGTACTTTATATTATGGTTTGGATGTGAGGTGACCCCCAAAAGACATGTGAGACAATGCAAGAAGGTTCAGAAAAGAAATGATTGGAGTGGGTTGTGAGAGTCTTAACCCAGTCAGTGA
Organism: Urocitellus parryii; assembly: GCF_045843805.1. Taxonomy (NCBI): domain Eukaryota; kingdom Metazoa; phylum Chordata; class Mammalia; order Rodentia; family Sciuridae; genus Urocitellus; species Urocitellus parryii. Next base: position 177,170,361 of record NC_135531.1, read on the forward strand.
ATTAATCATCTGATGGGATTAAGTGGGTGGTGGCTGAAGTGGGGTGGGGCATGGCTGGAGGAGGTGGGGCACTCAGGGCGCGGCTGTGGTGTATGTATTTTTTATCTGGAGAGTGGAGTCTCTCTCTCTGCTTCCCTCCACTATGCTCTTCTGCCATTATGTTCTGACCCTCCTGAGCCCCAAGGAATGCAGCCTGAAGTCTGTGGATTGAGACCTCTGAAACCATGAGCCCCCATATAAACTTTTCTTCCCCTAAAATTGTTCTGGTCAGATCTTTTAGATACGGTGCCGAAAAAGCTGACTAAAACACTTTATTTTTAAAAAATGTGATGATTTGATGTACAACTAATAAAATTTAACAATTTTCTAAAAGTACTTCCTCTAGTCCTTTCTTGGAGACAGCCCCCTTTTAAATCTTTGGTGCAAATTCTCCCCCTTGTCTGGATATAAGTACAGTTTATCACATCTGTGTCCTTAGGACAAATTTTAAGCTTGTTATGTCTCATTTTCCTTACATGAGTTTAACCTAAACATATCACATAAATTGTTATGAGGCTTAAGAAGATCCTATATGGGTGTGTGTACACACACACACACACACACACACACACACACACCTTTTTGGCTGGTGTCTAGAATGTATCAATTTTATTATTGCATAGATTATAGGAGTGTGGTGATTCTATAATTTCTTATTTGATACATGATTTAATGTACTGGTTTGTTCTTTGCTTCTATTTAACTAAACGTATGAGGTGTACAATTTTCCCTGCTAGTATAGATATAAATCAAGCTTTTTCAACCTTGTGGGATGCATTTTGTAAGGGATGATTCTTTGATATGGGGCTGTCCTGTGCATTTTAGGATGGCTGGCAGCATCCCCCAGCTCTTTCCACTGGACAAAGTAGCAGGACCTTCCTTCCCTCACCTGTGCCAACCATGTCTCTAGATATTGCTCAGGCTGTCGGAGGGCAAATTTGCCCCTTGTTGAGAAACACCAATGTATGGCTACCTCATTTTCCCCAATGTTACACTGTCTTTCTGAGAAGCTACCAAGGTGTATTTAACTACTCACTGATAAGTAGATATTTTATCTTTTTCTTAATTTTTTTCTTATAAAAAAGCTGGATGAAGATCTTGTTTCAAAATTTATAGTCAAGCCAGCTGTTGCGGTGCACATCTGTCATTCCGGCGACTCCAGAGGTTGAGGCAAAGGGATCCCAAGTTCCAGACCAGCCTCAGGAACTTAGCAAGACCCCATCTCAGAATTAAAAAAAAAAAAATTTTAATGGGGGATGGGATGGGGTTGTAGCTCAGTTATAGAACCCTTGCTTATCACATGTGAGGCACTAGGAATGTTTCTCAGCATCGCATAAAAACAAATACATAAAATAAAGGTATTGGGTCCATCCACAACTAAATAAATATATATAAAAGGGTCAGGGATGAAGCTCTATGGATTCCATGCCCAGTACAGCAAAAATAAATAAAGAGATAGATAAATAGATACACTGTGAAGAAGAATATTATTATACATAAACATTTGAATATGTCTCTAATAATATCCAGGAAATAAAACAATAGGATGTTACAATGAAGATTTTTTAAGATTAAGATCAAAATTCAAATTTATATTGGTTTTATAAAATGTGTATATGTACTCAAATAGATAGGAGTGTATATTACACACATGCACACACACTCAGACACTCATTATCCTTAAGAGCATGAAGATTCTTAGTAGTAAAAGCTTTTCTAAATAAAAATCAGACCCTTTGCCATGACAGAACATGTCTCATAAACTTGGGAGCAAGTACTTTATTTGAGAAGACATAGCTGATTTTTAGGCATCAAAATTGAGACATGGGAATGCTCCTGAATGTATTTTCCTCCAGAAATGGAAGCTTAGGACATGTTTCTGGAAGAATGGAAATCTGACAAGTCTCTCTCTTTTTAAAGCTAGAATTCTAACTGGACCATTGGAATATATTTATCATTTATCAGGGGTTCCTATTATTTGAGAAATACAGGCTTCAGTGTGAACTTTACTCTATTACACTAGGCAAATAGGTATGCTGATTTACTTTGTACAATTAAATTTTTAGATTTCTTATTTATAGGAATAGATAAAATATAAATGTTGCTGTCAATCTTCTATTCCACATGTATGATTAACAAGCTTTTAAAACAAATTAAGAAAAAGAATAATTTAAGCAGATGGAAAAAAAGAGCCCAATGAGGAAATGTCAATGAAAGCATTAGTTTTCCATTCCTTTGGTAAGCAGAAAGTTGAGATATTTCCTTACCATTCATTAACAGAAAGGTGTCCAGATGCAAAGTTATAAAAACGAACATAATGTGTTAATGAGATTGAGGAGACTGGTGAGATGGCTCCATCCTGAATAGTAGTGTATGCCTGTAACCATTCCGAGGGTGTCAGGATTTACCTTCATACAGCTGAACTTCAAAGTCATGATAGAAGCAGAAAAACCTCTGATACTTGATGGCATCTTCAGCAAAGATGTCACAGGCACCCTTAATGCCTTAGGGACTTATGAAGATAATATAGTTGGAGCCAGCTGTAGGTATATTGGATGAATTTTGTGTTTTGTTTTGTTTGCTATCTGTGAAATTATTTTGCACATGTCCAAATGCCCCCTTTCTATTCTCTCAAAACAGTCTTAATACAGACACCCACTTTGGATAATCAAAATGATCTCCTGCTAGGTGAATGTCATCTAGGTATGATAATATTTTGTTTTGAAATAAATAATATTTTCATAACAAAGTTTGCAAAAAAATTGAGACTACAGTTCTGAGGTAGAAAGAAGATGGGGAGGGAAAAGGAAAGAGAAGAATACTTATTTCCAATCTCCAACAGAGTAGTGCTTTTCTTACATTTGCTATGTTCTCTAATATGCTTTTTTATATTTATATTTGAATACGTGCTTTTTACCACAATTAAATTATGCTGTACAAACTATTTCATAATGATTTCTACAGTTCACAACCTCCACCTTTCCATACAATATATTTTTATCTTACGTTCCACTAATTTCAATACACAAATTTCCCCCAAATGTCCTACAGCTATTTTGTTCTTAAGAGAATCTATTACAAGACATATATTCCACTTAATTTTGTTTATTCTCAACTGCTTTTACCTAGAAAGTCATTGTATTGACCTATTTTTTTTTATGAGATTTGGCCTGATATCCTAGAGAAGGTTAGCCCTTCCCTGTCTCTGTGATGGCCTTCAAGTTGTTTGCCTTTTGTGGATTCTATAATCTAAAGTTATATATAAGGAGGGTCTTAATTTTTGCCAAAATAAGCCCTAGGTATTATCAATTGCTTTGTACTCCACCTCACCAGGAAGCACACACTACCTGGTTTGTCCTACCATTAATATTGACACGATTCTTTTGACTAGACTAAGGGCATTCTGAGCCTCCATGGTATACATGCATTTCTTTCCTTGCAACTAGAAGCTACAATATGGCATAATTTAATATCAACGTAAACATTCCCTGTTTTCTCATCAACCATACGACTAATAGTTTTGACATCAATTCATAATCTTGTCTGACTTGATGTTTTCATTAGGAGTTGTATGATTTGTTTGTCCCATCATTTATTAGCTGTCATTCTTATCTAAATTAGAACTTTCCCTTCTCACTGGGGTTTATTTGGTTATGCAAAATAGTTTGCAATTCAAAATTAGGATATATGCTTTATCTTTTCTTTTTAGTTACCAATTTTCAAAGGAGTGAATTGGTTTCATTGTCACTTTCAATGGTAACTTTTTTCCTCTTTCTGTCTTTTTGTCTCACTCTCAATATTTTGGAGTCATTCATGGATTTTCACTGGTTTAATATTTCAATTGACAAATTATTTTATTCTTAAATTTTTCAATTTGTTCATGGTGATATCAAGCCAATAGGCTGCTTCATGATGGCCCCCAAATGAAATATTTAGTATAACAAAATAATGCACAAAATTCCATATGAGAAAAATACAAAATTCTGATGAAAGTAAGCAAAGAAAAACTAAATAAATGAGTGTCTAGTTCAGACTCATGAACTGGAAGAATTAATATTTTTCAAGATGTCAGTTTTTTTCCCAAATTGATCTATAGATTCAATGGAATATAAATTGAAAATTTCAGCAAGTTATTTTGTAAATATTGCCAAACTGATTCTAGAGTTTATATGCAGAGACAAAAAGACTCAGAATACACAATACAATATTGAAGGAGAAGAAAAAGTCAAAGGACTTATTCAACCCTACCTCAAGACCTACTATAAAGCCATAGTAATAAATGTACTATGGTATGGGTAAAACAACAGACAAATAGATCAATGGAACAGAATGGAGAGCCCAGAAATAGACATGTATAAGTAAAATGAACTGACTTTTGGCAAAGGAACAAAGGCACTACAGGAAGTAAAGATAGTCTGCTCAACAAATGGAACAACTGGGTATCCACATACAAGAAAAATAAAAATTAGACATAGACACATAGACCTTACACTATTCACCATATAAGCTGAAAATGAATCACAGACCCAAATGTAAAATTTAAAATATAAAAATCCCAATATGTAATGACTATGGTTTGGGGTCCCTAAAGGTCCAGGTCTGGGAAGCCTGGTCTCCAATGTGATGGTGCTGAGGTGGTAAAAGCTCTAAGAGTTAGGGCCTACTGGAAAGTAACTAGCTCATAGGGCTCCACATCATGAGATGGAGTTACGTTGGCTTTCACAGTCGGAAGTTAGTTCACACAAGAATGAGTTGTTATAAAAGAGCAAACCTGACCTCTCCCCACCTTTTGACTTCTTGTCTACCCATGTAACCTCCTCTGCATGTGCTCTTAATACTGTGATGATATTCACCATGTGGCCCTCACCAGAAAGGAACAGAAGTTGACACAATGCCTTTAAGCCTCACAGAACTATGAGCTAAATAAACCCTTTTTCTGTATAAAGTATCCAACCTTGGCTATTTTCTTATAGTGAAACAAAACAGACTAAGATAATAACATAGGAAAAATTAGTAGACTTGCAAGATAACAGCTTCACCAGGAATTGTTGCTCTGTTGCTGTTTTGTCTTTTTGGGTGCTGGAAATGGAACCGAGAGTCTCAGGCATGCAAGCCAAGAGCTTTACCATGGAGCCAGAAAACCCACACTCAGCTCCCTGTCGCTTAAATGACTACTGATGGTCTTTCTAGACTGGTGGTTCACTTCTTGTGTGTCTCCAGGGAGGCTTAGAGCAGTATAAAGTTTCACTATAATAAAAGAAAAATATAGTCCTTAGCAAAATGTAAATTAAAACACAAATGGAGGGCTGGGGATATGTTCAGTTGGTAGAGTGCTTGCCTTGCATGCACAAGACCCTGGGTTCAATCCCCCCAGCAGCACACACATACACACACACACACAAAAAAAAAAACCACAATGAGATATTAATACATACCTAATAAAATTACCAAAATCCAGAATTCTCAGAGCAGCAAATACTGGTGCAAAATTGTAGCAACAGAAGCTCTCATTCATTGCTGGTGGAAATTCTGATGGTATAGCTATTTGGAAGCACCCTACAATACACTCTTAACATTATGACCTTGTGGCCATGGGTCTTGGTATTTACCAAAAGGATTTGAAAACATGTCTGCACAAAAACCTGCACACAGATGTTTGTAGCAGTTTGTTCATAACTGAAAAACTTGGAAGCAATCAAGATATCTTTCAATAGGTGATTGAGTATATAAACAAGTACTTGAAGACAAGTAGTATTATTTAACACTAAAAGGAAATGAGCTATCCAGCCATGAAAAGACATGGAGAAATATTAAATACTTGTATTAAGTGAAAGAAACATACAGTGTTAACTTTTTATTAATCTGAAAAGGTTAACACTGTATTTTTCCATCTATATGATATTCTAGAAAAGGTAAAACTATGGAGACAATAAAAAGATCAGGCGTTTTCAGGGGTTTTAGGAGAGGCAGCTGTGACTAGGCAGAGCATAGTAATTATATGGCAGTGGAAACACTGTATGATGTTATTATGGTGGGTACACGTCATTAAACATTTGTCCAAACCCATGGACTGTACACCACCAACAGTTAACCCTAATGTCAACTGTGGATTTAGGGTAATAATGATGCGTCAGTATAGGTCCATCCATTGTAACAGACATATCATATGGGGAGGTGGCCAGGCTCTTCTTCCTGGGAAGGAGGGTGTAAGCCACCTAAGAAATTAAAGTCTAGAATACTTAGAAGAACAAAAGACAAAATCAGAGAGATAGTTTCAAAAATGTGGAGCCTCTGATAGGTCCAGTCCACATAGAAGCTGGAGCTAAACAATCAGAAAATGGCTCCTGTGGTTTATTTAAGGGGGTGCATCAGAGGAAGGGATAAGGTTTCAGGGGGAGAGTCTTGCTTCACGATGTCTTGCAGTTAGCAGGTTGATTGGAATCTTGGAAGGTCACCCCCATCTCAGAGCGGCTGTGCAGCTATAGCAGGTCACCCTGTCTCTGGTGCTTTGTGGGACCAGGCAGAGAGTAATAGGGCTCCCAATGTGTATGGGCAGTCAGCTAGAGGAAATGTCCACTGGAGGTTCCCAGACACCAGATTTTCCTATCGTTAGGCTGTGATCGGTCCACACACAGCCCACTGATGGCTCTTGACAATATAATCCTGGCCAGGACTTGTTTATAGTGGAAGAGGCTATGAATGTGTGGGGACAAAGGTATTTGAGAAATCTCTGTATGTTCCTCTTAAGTTTTCTATGAACTAAAATTACTTTTAAATAGTTTTTAAAAATATATCACCACTAATGCCATCTCCCCAAAGTTCCTTCATTAGCTTTGAAAACTTCCCTGTTCCTGGCATAATTTGTCTCAGGGTCACTTTCTATTCTCAACTATGTTAAAAGTCACTTCTCGAGAAGCTTTGCTTTTTTTATAATGAAGAGACCTTTTAAAGACCAAATCTGGACACTGTGATGCTCACTGCTACCAAAGATATGTTTCTGGGTCTTTTTGAACTTGAATATAGATAGGTAGAGATACATAAAAATAGATAGAGGAAGAATAATGATAGATATAGATAGGTAAATAGAGATTTTAGACAATCTATTGATGATTTTTTTTTTTTTTTTGGTACCCAGGTTTGAACTCAGGGCTTTCCCCAACCCTATTTTGTATTTTATTTAGAGACAGGGCCTCACTGAGTTGCTCAGCACCTTGCTTTTGCTGAGGTTGGCTTTGAACTTGCAGTCCTTCTGCCTTAGCCTCCTGAGCTGTTGGAATTATGGGTGTGCACCATCATGCCCAGCAATTGATGATAAGTTTAATTTAACTTTAACACTACAATAATTTTTCTAAAGTTTTTGGCTTTTGCATTATATTGAAAAATCTTGAGTCAATCTCATTAGCATAATAACTTCTTTGACATATCAAGCAGTATAGAGAAAATAGCTTAAAATAATATAACAATATTACCAAAATTTAAACTTTGAAGGGACATTTCAAATGTCTTTTTAAAATTATTATTCTTAGAGCACTAGGAATTGGCTAAATGAGTCAAACTTTTTTTGTGATAAGGTCTTTGAGCACATTACTACCTGTGTTTAGGTATGTTCACAGTTGGGTGGGCTTTTGGTAGCGGAAGGCCAAGGAGGGAGGATAGGTGACTTACCTCCCTGGGCTTTCTCTTCAAGACTGCTTCTACAGTTACTACTGTGAGGTGGAAAATGTTTTATGCTATGAAACTATTTATGTTATTTTTCTTATCTGTTTCTTTCCTTTTTTTTAAGCAACCATGTACTACTATCTTTATTCTACTTAAATATACCTTCAGTGTTTCTCATCCCTGGTGACATTCCTGGCAAAGTAGAGTACCTCCTGTGCTCTCTAAACCCCACTTTCTGTATACCCCCTCATCACTGAATCCATCTTTTGACCACTGTCCCACCATATTGTTGGTTTCCTGTTCTATTGGTTTTGGGACTTTCCCCTTAATCATGCATTCTTGGGTTTGTGTGATACTTCTCCTTCCCTGGTATCCCTGAAGATGTAGCTCTGATTTATTCCTCTAGTTATTCAAGTTTTGGAAGTAGAAGAAACATCTATGTTTGGGTTCCTATGAGAATCCAGAACCTTTAGTTTGCTGCTACTATTCCAAAGAGAACACGTTTGTCGGATTACTCAATTTTGCTGCATTATATGAGGCTATGAGTTTACATATCCCTAATGGTGATGATCGAGTATATAAAGTGGGAAGAAAGGCCTGAGCATGGTTTGCAACTGTATCACAGACATCTAGGTCCTTAGTAGGGGCAGTATGAATTTTTAAGGGCCTATTCACCGGAGTGAATATTCTTCAGTACATTTAGTGGGTATTTCTTGAACACGTGTTGTTTTAAAAGAAGGGTGGCAAAAGGTTATGACAGGGAGGCATAAGAAAATTTTTATTAGAAACATTTGATTCAAGTAACCTTGGCAAGCCTTCCCAGTGAATGAAAAGATAAGCAGGCACTATGCCCAGGATGTGTGAGCAACCAGACCTGATTCATTTGTTTCCATTATTATTACATTCTTTAAGAAAATATGAATAAATTTATTTAAGAAAATTGATTCCAGAAACAACTTGGTCATGTTAAAACCATGTACCACCTTTGTCAATGCCATTATTGTTATCTTTCAGACTAAGGCGTACTTCTTTTGCTGAGCAAGTTAGGCTCTGAATAATAAATTCTAATGATCCTACATTTATGGTTTTTTAAAAAATTATATGTGTAATTTTCAAAACTTTTGAAAAGAATATTCCATATTTATACAGTTTTCCTTTTGTGTCCGTGAAAGATTTTGGATACCAGAATTTGTAACTGTTCAAGTCCCTTATATCAAATTATCTAATATTTGTACATAGCCTATGCATATACTCCTATATAATTAAATTGTATGTAGATTACTTTAAATATTTAGTACAGTGTAAATGCTAAGTAGTTGCTACACTGTAATGGTGAAAAACTAGTGATACAAAAAAAAATCTGTACCTATTCAATAGAGACACAATTTTTTGACAAGTAATTTTGGTCCATGGTTGGTTGATCTGCAGATGCAGAACTTGTGGATACCAAAGAATTATATACTATTTAATCTGATCTTTTCTCAGTATTTAAATATAATAGGAATCATCAGGAGAAATTTTAATTTATCAGTTATTATTTTTTAAAAAAGTTAATTTACAAATTTTACTACAATTCCTCTCCTATATAGATTAACATATATGTATATATATATGTATATGTATTTTTTACCATTTTCAAATATAGTTAAATTTCGTAAATGATACAGTACAATTTCACTTCAGAGTATTTTTAAATTTATGTCTTTTTAAACAATTATGTTTTCTTCTATCACAAATAATTAAAATACAACTATATCATATAGTGTTAAATAGAATTATTTTAAAATAGAAAAGCAAGTCATACTAAAGTATTTTTTTTTTTAGAAAATCATGGGCCATTTGGCAGAGAGGGCAGAAGTGACCATCACTAGACAATGCTTATGTAACTAAGGAACAGAATAATAGTTTGTCATTAAGGCCAGAGAGATGACATAAAGGTACAGATATATGTTCTCAAACATACTCCCATGAAAAATGGTCAATCTACATTGTTACTACATTAAAAATATTGGTGTTCATGAGAAAAAAATATTATTATATATTTTTCAACATCAAATCCATACAAAAGCTTACTATTTAGAAAAATTCAAATAAGCAGGATTAGTACTTAAAAATTGCTTGAACCTCAAAAATCAATCATAAGCACTAACATTTTAATTGAGGTAGTTAATGTATATGTGAATATATGTAGATGGATAGATATTTGAGTGTTTTTCCCTCCACAATATTATATATATGTGACTGCTAACTATTGTCTGAAATATTTGTAAACCTAGCAAACAAATAACATGTGTATAAGTTGATTAAATTAGCCCTTACACTGATATTGATCAATTACATTGTTTCTAATTTTTTCACCATTATTAACTGCTTTGACGAATATATTAGTAAAATTGTTTTTTTCAGATATCTGGAAGTTCTTTTTTTAAAAAAATACAATTTGTAGGTGGATAGGTTATTTATTTATTTATTTGAAACAATGTCTTACTATGTTGCCTAGCTGGCTTTGACTCCTGAGATAAAGAGATTCTCTTGCTTTATACTGGAACTACAGGTGTACACCACCATGCCTAACTGAGTGTTTTTAAGATGAATTTTTGTAAGTTGTGTATATGTAAATGTATGTAGTATTTAAGGGTTATAAAAGTATGAACTTTTGAGACTATGAGACACTGCTGTTTGTCTACCCAAAATTGATTCTCTTTTGTAAAAGACCCCTATAAAAATATGACTCACCATGTACCCTTGCCTATAGGCTATAATGTGGTATGGCTTTTAGCCAGGAAGACCTAATGGACATTAGACTCTGGAAAAGTCCTATCTTCTCCCATCTTTCTATTTTGCCTTTAGCCCTTGAATGTGACGACTGGAATATTATCACTGTGTGGAGTTTCAGTAACTGCATTGGTAACAGGAAGAACGATCTAGAAATGGCTGTATGTGCATGCATGTGGTGTGTGTGTGAGTGTGTGAGTGTGTGAGTGTGTGTGTGTGTGGGGGGGGGGGAGAATGTGTGTGATGAGTTTATGAAGCTACAGACTACCCCTGGACTTTCAATCTCCAGTTTTTTCATAATACGAGACAATAAACTGCCTTAATTAAGTCACTAGTACTTGAGCTTTGGCTGTGGATAATTTAACCCCATGTCATTGTGACCTTCTTGCCACTGGATATATCATGTTATACCTCTTTTTTTTTTTCCCCTAATTCAATAGGCAACAAGTTTTACTATAAAATTTTGTTTTTTGATTACTACATTAATTAAACTTTTAAAATGATTTAAACTTTACAAAACAAGACTATTTACCATTTGCATTTCCTCTTTTGAAAATTATATGACTTTGCTTATATTGGAATTTTTTTACTTATTTATTTATGAAAGTTCATTGTACATTGAGGCTATTAATCTTTTTATTTATTTTGTAACCCAGGGGTGCTTAATCACTGAGCCACATCCCCAGCCCTATTTTGTATTTTATTTAGAGAAAGGATCTCACTGAGTTGCTTAGTGCCTCACTTTTGCTGAATCTGGCTTTGAACTCTTGATTCTCCTGCCTTAGCCTCGCTAGCCACTGGGATTTACAGGCATGAGCCACCCCACCCAACTGAGGCTATTAATCTTTGATCTTCCACAGATAATGTAAGATTCTTTTACTCTACAATTTCTTACTTACTGATTATGGTAACTTTTTAATCTTTAGTTTTTATTTTTATGCAAATTATGTTTTTCTATGTGGTTTCTGTCAGCACCTCAGTACATAGAAAATCTTTGACGTTTTTCTGAACTGCAAAACCAAATTTGACTTTTTTTTTTTCTGGTGGTGTTTTAATGCCATGGCATACCATTTAAACTTTCATTTTGTTAAAATCCATTTTCATATGAGTAAAATGTTCAATTCAGTATTGTTGTACGGCAAGTCCTGTCTCCATATCATTTATCAAATAATAATTTCTCACCTATCTTTAATCATAACACATGCTACTTTGTGTTTCTTAAGTAGTTAACTTTGTAAATGCCTTCTATGCACCAACATTGCTATATGTAGAGTGATAAAACAAATGCTTTGTTGAAAAATAAAAGCAGTTTCGTTGGGAAATGAGCAAAACATTTATTTTAGTATTGTGTGAAAAGGACTGACAAAAGGGATCATCTCATAGTTCTCTGCCTCCCCCTTTTTTTCTATTCCCATAGGAGGACACATTATTAAAAAAAATAAATTATAGACTTCACTGTCTAGAATTTTCTAGAAAATGTATGCTTCACCCTAACAGATACTGGGCAAGCTTTCTTTGGCATGTGTGATATTCCTGGCTGAATTACAGTCGCATTGCCCCCTGTATCATCTGCCTTCACAGGGGCTTATTCCTCTTTTGAATGTCACCCACCTCTGCTCTGGCTCTAAGTGCCAGGGGTCCTACTACCTTCTGGAGGCCTCTTTAGAACTTGTGTTTGCCCCACTAGTTCAGTTCACCTGCAGAAACATCTATAATGCAGATACACCTATGTTAGGAGCTGCCTTGAAAGGAAGGATGTTCCCCAGAGAAAGAATTTAACTATGCCATCAAAAGGTTCTCCACAGGCTCAGATTTTCAAGCAAGATATAGAATCTGTCAAACTGTCAGAAACCCAGCGTGAAATGAGTCTGCATGGAGCCAAATCACAGTGCCGTTGGAGGGGAACTCTGCTGCTCTTATTCTTTTACTTGAAAATAAGCAAAAATAAAAGTTTTCAAGTCTATTGCCTTATTCTCTGACTCTCATAGCAATGGTTTTCCCTCTGAAGATCAAAGGAAACTAAAATTATATTGTAAAAGTCATGACTGTGTTTGGTTTTATATGACTCCTGTAACCCAAAGGGCATCACTTTGTGGGCTAAAACTTGAAGACAGAGTAGTGCCGCCATGGTTACCATTCACAAAACGTTGTCTTAAGCAATAATCACAGGATCAGGGTATAATTTGGAAAAATTTTCTATTTGGAGTCACAGAAATAAAATCAGAACTAAAACATAAATATTGCCTCTGATGGAAATGACAATTTCTTAGACCCCTGAATCCCTAAATTCTTATCTATAGGTATAAGGTAAGACATATTTCTCTGGGATTCCATAAGTACCTGGTGTTTGGCCCTGAACACCTAGAGGTTTACTTTTCCTTTGCAGCAACTTGGGCCACAAAAAGGCCACACAAAGGCATTCTTTTCTGCTTTTTTTTCCCCTATGTTCCATGCAGACCTAGAGCTCCCAGTGCTTTGCTCTCTTAGGTGCAGCCCATACATATGGACCTTCAGGTTTTCAAAATTCAAACTCAGAAGGAGAACAGAAATGTGAAGACAAAGAGAGTGACAATGTTTTTCAATTATTTTCATCGATTTGCACTCCTGCTTCTAAAATGGAACCCCTAGGTGTCTATCAGACATATCTACTAATGCTCTACCAAAAATGTACCTATATACCTAGCATATGAGGGGCTTTGACAGGAGATGTCTCAAGCACCCACTGTGGGTTAGTGGGCTTGTGACACACATGAATCCACATTTTAAGGGCAAAGGAAGAATTTTCTTGGACTTGAGACTTAATTGAATTAGTTTGAAGGGTTTTATACCCCAAATTCATATTATGTATGTTTTACTTTTCCTGTGATCGAATAGTATTTGAATGAGGAAAAAAAATAAGGTGACTACTTTTTACTGCTTGTTTTCTATGATAGTCAACTTCCTTTTGATGGAATTATAGCATGGTTAATACTTACATGTTATAATAGACACATTCCAAAAGCTTTCTGAGGTAGAAAGAATTTGGCATTTTTTTTCTAAGTATGCCGGTCACAATTTATTACCACCTTTTGGGAACTAATACTTATTATACAATTAATCTCAATCACAGATATTATGTCTGTCCTTTGATGGCAGCATGATAAAGAGACTTGATTGGTGCTCTTGTGATGGGAAAGTCACTATGTTCTTTAATTGCTTTGTTTTTGTTAATTGAGTAATTAAAATCATTGGACATATTAGCTATTAAGAGTTCTTTTGATGAACAAGAGATTTTAGGACTTCCTATTTATATGAAGTCATATGTTTATTTGGTAATTAAGCATCTCATTCAATATAAATTTCTAGTGAGAAATAGAAGTTTAAAAGAACTACTGGTACCAGAATTCAGATATACAACATGATTGGTTGTTTCCTAATGCTGGGCTATTGCCATTAGATAAGGAAATCTTTCTAGGTGCATCCTAAAGTACATCCTTAACTTTCTCTACTTGCTTCATTCATTATTTTTTAAAAATATATTTGAATCTGGACAGGCCCTTCCTCCCAACCTTCCCAGCACATGCCTAGTTCACGCACACCTTTTTCTGTTGTCTATATTTGCTTTGTTGTTAACATCAAGAAAAAGGTGGATTTTTAAAGCAAGTTCCAGGGCTGATGGGGAAAGAGATGAGGCCAATAGTGGACATCAGAACCAGGTGGCAGCTCGGGTGAACCGTGAGGATCTCAGGCAGCATTGAATGAATACTATGTCCTCCTTTCTCATTTTGACCTGGCTGTGGTCTTCAACTGCATCTGTTTCACAAGTCTCTTGCTCCACACTTTTAATGACACTGGAAGTACAAGGATGATCTCTCAATAGCAGGTAGTTTCTGTCTCTGGCTTCAGTTTCCAAGAATATAGGAACATGCACCTCTGCAGAATTCTGCCCTTGCAACATGCAGGTTTTCCTGTTATTGACCTCATTTGCTGTCAGCTTTTGTTCCTGGTTTGTCCAAAGAGGACATGACTTCACTTTTTCTCCTAAATTCCCTGGATCCTGATTGGAAGACTTTCTGTTGTCATCTGGGTTCATCTTTTTTTTCTGTCAGGAATTAAATCTCCACTGCCACCTACATCATTTTGATCAGAGCTTTCAGGTTTTTGGAATTTCTGGTTTTTTTCTTTTGCTTGTGTACTTTGATATTTTTAACCATATTTCTTTCAAACATGTCCTTATAAATCTTCATTTTCTTTCATCCCAGTTTCCCCTTTAGTTACATTCTGGATTTCTGTCTCAAGTTGCAACCAAAAGCTGGAAAGTTTGGTATGATATATGATCCTTCAACCATCTGGGGACAAACCATTTTCTGCATGATCTTCTGTAACTCCCATCTTTGTTCTCTGCTGTTTCTTGAATTTATTCCCTGGATTTCTTTTTTGTTTCAGTCTACTGACAATCCTTTCCCCTGAATTCATATTCCAGCGATATTCTATTTTTTTCTCCATGAGCCCTACTATCCTTCCTAATCTCCAACTAATATTTACTTGGTGCTTAAGAATCAGGATGCATTGTCCTAAGCACCTAATACTTGTTACCTCACTTATTCCTTCAAAAAGCAGTACAAAGTGACTAATATTTCTAGGGTGAATGATTGAATGAATCTTCATTTTACAATAGAAGAATGTGAGTTTTGGAATACTTTGTTTCATGCATAAATGAAAAACAGCTAGTAAAACTAACAGTTAAGACTCAATAAAAGCTAACTAAGTGTGAGGTGTTATTTCAAGTATTTTTATGAGGATCAGTTGTGTTTGCGTGAATACGTGTATGTTTCTTTCTTATCATCCTATGAAAGTAAAAGCAAAATGTTTTTGTTTCCTTAGAAAAATAAAATTCAGACAAATGGGCAGAAATTCAGGGTGGAAGTGTATTCATTAAAAGCAAAAGCAACTCAATTCATAATGGCTAAACTATGGAACCAAACTAGGTGTCCTTCAATAGATGGATGGATAAAGAAAATCTGGTACATACATCTATTTGATGTAATATTACTCAGCTTTAGAGAAGAATGAAATTATGGCATTTGCCAGTAAATGGATGGAGCTGGAGAATATCATGCTAAGTGAAATAAGCCAATCCAAAAGATAAAGACCAAGTGTTTTCTGTGGTATGTGGACACTAATTCACAAAGAGGTAGAGTGGTAGTGGCACTAGGGGAGAATAGAGTTACTTTAGATTAGGTAGAGGGAAGTGAAGGGAGGTGAGGGGATATGGAGATAGGAAGGATAGTAGAATGAAACACACATTATCACCTATGTACATATATGACTGCATCACCGATTTCATTCTACAACATGGACAATCAAAAATGAGAAATTATACCTCATTTATGTATAATATATCAAAGTTCATAAAAGCATTCTACTATCATATATAACTAATTAAAACAAATATTTTTTTTTTAAAAAAAGCAAAACAGAATGAATCACATCTTATGCTAACGATATCCTGCACAGGAGATACCATCAAGCAATGGCTCTGTAGCCATTCCCAAAGGGTGCTGGGAGGTGAATTCCAGCAAAAGGAGGGAGTTCAAAAAGTGGTATCTGTGTTAACTATAATGATAAAGCAACTATGACAAGATACCTTTGGCAATAAAAACCTCAGCAAAAGGGGAGAGATGACTGCTTATTTGACTCTTTGATAAGTATGAAGGTAAAGTAAACATTGATGGGAGTAGAAATTCAGGAGCAATGGAAAGATACAATGATTATTTCAAAATTTATTCTTTACTGTGACCCAAAATTCTGCAATTCTAATTGCAAATTAGTTTCACAGAAATTATTATTTCCACTCAACTTCTTTCCACATATTGTATTAGTATAAATAGAAACCCTATTCTTCTATATGGTGACTTCCTCAAGTCTTACACAATTTGACTTCTTTTATGATACCTGCATCTTTGAACAGATGTCTTATATTCATTAAGAACTTACTGTATATTTTTGGACCCGATAATAATTTTTTAAGTTTGAAATAATGACCTTCATGAAAAAGAGTAGGTTTTCTGTATTTGTGTTACAATGAGAAACAAAAGTATGATATCAAATATTTTTTCACACATTAAAATAATATGTACCAGAGTTCATGTTTCTTTTGATGGAGTGACAAAAGATCTAATTTGGTATAAATCCTTAATGCTTGCCTACTCCATTTCTAGAGATAAGTCTTTTCATCCAGATCATAATTATAAAAACATCTTCTTCCCGTTTTTATCACACCTGTTCCCTAGGGCTTTGTTGGGAAAATCAATAGAACAGGATAAAACCACAGAACAAAAAGAGGCATATTAAATATTATGAATAGATAGTGTGAGACAAGACAATTAAAAATATGGGGATTTTATTATACACAGAAATTCTAGAATGACAAGTAAGGCTGATTTTACAGATTTTGGTTGTGCACTCCAGTGTTTTACAAGTCAAGTCATAGTCTCTCCAGAGAGAAGCTACAAAGTATAATGGAAAGAATAGAGCTTTTGAAGTTAGAAAACATGGTATGTTCAAGTTCTTTCTTGCTACTGTCTACCTGGATGACCTTGAACAACTCTTTATATCAATCAGACTAACTTTTCTGAAAAACAAGAAAAATGGTAATAATAACTACTTCACAGGGTTATTATAAAAATAAATAGAATAATGTGTGAAAAGTGCTTTATATTCATTCAAGACACATTTGCTGAAATACATTACGCACCAGTTACCATGGATATATAGATGAATAAAATGAAGCAAGAGTTTGTAAAATTGAAAGCAACATACACACTATATAGCTTTATTCAAATAATGTCTTAACATATCACTGACTAATTAATATATGGTTTAGTCCTGATATTAACTCTCAAGTTTCAAAATAATCTTGGTTACATGATATATTGAGAAGATTGAATGTCCTTTGAGATGCAAGTAAAAATGGACTGTATAATTGCTACCAACCCTGCCCACTCCATCCATTTTCTCTATTAACTTTTAGTATACAAAGTTCCTTCTTGATCTTGCTTTCCTTCTGTTAAAATGCAACTGTTATGCTTCCCAAAATTGTAGTCAGAACGATGCTTTATTGTTTGCTTAATCTGGAATCACACTGCACAATGACAGATGACAAATTATCATTGTTTGGGATGTTAGAAAACAGCTAGATGTTTGCATGTCTGTGATGTCTGTAACAAATATGTGAATCAAGCAATTTAGGAGTTTTGTCTGACAAAATCATTATGACACATTTGTTGTGTGATTGTTCCTGTGTTTCTAGATAATGTCATTCTATTGATGTTTCTAAATGGCTAAGAAATGACTTCTGAAAATATGTGATGTGGTGAACCCCAGGTATGAACTATTAGGCATCTTTCATCACTAATCATTTTCATAGGGTAATTGGAGATGTCAAACTCACCCTGTGTTTCTGTTCTTAAATTCAGGAATCTCTGCATGCTGCATCTTTAGCCATTGTATTACCCAGTGATTACCTTAAGTGAAGTATTGTGCTGAGAATTTGGCTGTAAGTGCCAAAAGGATCCCTGACCAGGTTCCAGAATCTGATGACACAGAGAGAGTATATTGCTCATATTTGCTTAGAGAAATAATTTAACCTGTTAGTTATAAGGACATATTTTTACTGTAGAGAGATTGGTTTGAACCCAGCCCCTATCACTTGTCTAAGATATAATTTTACCAGTTTATTTTAATTCCTAAGCTGTAATTTCCTCAACTTAATAGTAAAATAATACCCAAATATACCTTACAACAAATATTTAAAAACTTAGAGCATTTAAGGAAGTAATTTCCATGCCTGATATTTAGTAATTCTTCAATAAACATGAATCATTGTTTTCCATAACAGTCAAGATTAAAAGTGTCCCTGTTACCTAAGGACAACAGTTTGGGGGACACATAGAAATGTACAGAAACCCAGAAACAAAACAAATAAATCCCCAAACTCTCAATGGTAGAAGAAAAGGAAATTGAAATAAACATCTTAGTGTTCACTCTATGACAGAAATTTTATATATGCCATCTCACTTAATTGATTCATAATACACCTTGGAAAAATAAAATCATTATAGAAGTTGTTTTTACAGATAAGAGTCAGGGGAAAATATAAATTAAGTAAAATACTGAAAATTCCAGCTATTAATTGACAAAGTTATCATCAGATCCTGTGTCTGTCTGACCTCATGTCTCTTCTTTCCCCATAAGCCAAAATTAAATATTGAACCAATTCAGATTAGCAGGTCTGCAGGTCATGACTGGATTTGTTCCCAGTGATATGTCTCTCTTACCAATAAAAATGATTTCCCAAAAGAACCCATGGGAACTTCCTACAGAAGCAGGAATTAATCCTCAGACTTGAATGATTTAGTCTCAGATCACAGGTATGTGTGTCCAAGTGACCAGTCATCTGGGTCAGGAATCAGCAGTAAATGGCCAACTGCCAGGACATTAGACTGTCCCCACATCTATGACAGTGATACAGATGGGCACTGTGATGGTCAGCATTATGACTGTCTGAAGAGATGCCCAGATAGCTGGTAAAACATTATTTCTGGGTGCATTTGTGAGGGTGTTTTAGGAAAAGATCAGCATTTGAATCAGCAGATCAAGTAAAGAAGTTCCACTCTGTCCAGTGTGTGTAGGTATCATTCAATCCCTTGAGTCCTAAATAGAAAAAAATAAATAAAAAAGCAAATCCTCCTTCTTTTCTTGAGTGGGTACATCCATCTGCTCATGCTCTTGAGCATCAGAATTCCTGGGATAGGTTTTTGGCCCAGAATGAGGGTTGTTACATCACCAGCTCTTCTGGTCCTTAGGTCTCTCACTCACACCAACTTATACTACAGACTTTACCGGTTCTCTAACTTACAGACAACAGAATGTAGGACTTCCTGTCCTTCATTATCACACGAGCCAATACCCATAATAAATCCCATCTTAAATATCTTATTGGTTCTACTTATTTGAAGGATTCTGGCTAATACAGGCACTACAATAATAATTAAATAGTAGTATTCACAATAGCATTGTGCTTACTACCTGTCAGACACTGTGGAAGTGACATTGTTCATATTAAAGCTATTTTTTAATGAGAATCTTGCAAGACTAATGTTAATGTGCCCATCTTATAGAAAATTATTATGTATAAAACATAATACTATAAAGGACACTGTATTTTTCTAAATTTATATGTTTAAATACTAATGTAAAATCATATTATATTAGAAATTTAGAAGGACCAGGAGGCAGAGCATATGAATCCCCTTTGTGACCTTGAGTAGATCACTTTGTCTCTCAATACACATCAACATGATGGAGGAAAGAACACTAGACACTGAGACAGGATATCTTGTCTTCAGATTTGGCTTTATAAGATGTAGTCTTGGACATAACACTCAATTAAACTAGTTGACCCTCAATATCCTTAGTTGTAAAATATGTGATTAATATTTCCCCTATTTCATCATGCAGTAATAACTGTAATGAAACCATGAATTGGTACTCCATAAATTCAAAGATAATATGCAAATATGACATTATTTTTGCCTGTTTCCCTGGAGCTGCATTTGAATAAAATGGGTTAATATATATGAAAATACTATCTATCCAATTATAATGAAAAATCAGGAACCATCAATGATAAGTATAATTACTCAAGAGGGGTACATAGGTGTTTGAATATTTACACAAAAAAATGACTGTTGTGTTTTCGTTTTTTATTAATATGATCCAAGAATTTTTAAACACACAATTAATAGGAACCATACATTTGTATCATAAAGCAAACAAGTTCAATGAGAACCACTTACTTGTCCAAGGCTCCACTATTCGTCAACAATGTCACTGGGACTAGAGTTGGGGTTTTGTACTTCACAAACTTATGTATTTTTTCTACACCTCACTGTTACTTATACAAAAAGATGGATTTTTAAATCTTATGAAAAGATGTGCTGAAGTTAACTTATTTCCTTCTTATGAGTAGTTGCATCTTAAAAGTCACCTTTTATGCCAAAACTTTCCAAAAGACATTTAAAGCCAGCCAAGTTGCCTAGTTCTTGGCTGACTCACATGAAAAGTTTGTTGTTGTTGTTGTTGTTGTGTGTGTGTGTGTATGTGTGTTTAATCTTATTTCTAGGCTTAGGTATTTTCTCCTAAACCTCAGAGATGGCTTCCTTTTTGAACCTACTCACTTTCTTTGATCTCCCCAACATTCTTCAGATCCCAGGGCACTGTTTTCCTGGTGTTCTAGATGACAAGCCACTATTATATTCTTACCATTCCGCTGTGTGGTTCTTGAGCTGAAATTTGAGTGTGTCCCCATATGAAGAAGATAGACAGGAAAAGACGAGAGGCATTTCCCTACCCCTGTGCTTTGTGGAACTTAAACTTCTTCCAAGTCTCCCTATGTACCAATATTTCACCCACCAGCGCCTACCTCTTCAAATGCAAGCATTTGTTCAAATTACAAACTGCAAAATAAAGCTGGACTAAAGACTAAAAATTGTGCTGAAAGAGGGTAAATATTTCAGGAGAGTAACTTTAGCTTCTGTTTCAGATTAAACAGTCCTCTATATATCATAGTCATTTTGTTCTCTGGTTGAGGTTGGTTGTTGTGGGCCTAGGGCACACAGGATTGTTATTTTGAAATAAATCAAAGATTTATGAAAGCATATTCTATTCTTTTAACTAGAAGAGTGTTTTGCTATTCTAGTAGCAAATGGCAAAGCCATAAAAAGATATATATATATATATACACACACACACACACACACACACACATATACTTTTAATCTTATTTATAAGCTTGGATATATATATATATATATATATATATATATATATATATATAGAGAGAGAGAGAGAGAGAGAGAGAGAGGATATTAGAAAATTATTATAGGATCATTAGTCTTTAAAAATCCTTAAAAATACAAGTTAATCAAACACATTGAAATTGCAGATGTTTTAGTATTTTGTTTTTCTTTTAAATTTGGTAGCACATAAAAACAATTATTTATGTCCAATTGAAATCACATCTCACTTGACAACCATAAAATTGTAACTTTCACTAAAAAGCAAATAATTTGATATCCACATCTCAGAAATAATGAATGCTATATATCTTCTTCAGCTGACGGTTGGGTCAAACAGATTCTATTGGGTGCCTTGAAAAAGATAGCTTTGGGCTTGATGATAAACAGCATTCTCAAAGAAAAAATAAATGCATCCCTAAACTTTGAATATCAGCTATTCCTCCCTGACTTACACTTTTGTCTCTGGACTCTGAAGTGCAGTGATTAGAGAGGGTAGATAAGAGTAAAGACATTCAAAAAGGTAGATAGAGAGATGTGAAGGAATTCTGGAAATGATGCATCAAAATATGATTTTTGGTATGCTGAGTACTTGGAACAAGGACAGTAGGGGAACAATAGATTTTGAAAGAGGATTTCTCTGAGCTTAACAAACCTGTCTAAAGATGATCCTGAAGAGGAATCTTACTGTCACAGCTCTGTCTCTCCACAAAGGTTGATATCACACCCAGGGCCTGTCACCTGTTTCTCTGAGGACCTCAGTCATTTACTTTCCCTCAAGTTCCCTAAATCTCCCTGCCCACACTCTTACAAAGAGGGTTATGAACTTCTAGATCTTTCCAGGTTTGGGAGTATTTACTTATTTTTCAGGTCATGTCTCCATAAAGATTACAAATTTGTACAACTGTTTCATATTAATTTGCATACTATCAGTATAGATCATGATTCAATTAGCAAACTCTCAAGAGATAGAGGGAAGTTTTCCCTTTCTCTCTGACAGGTAGATAGATGACAGATGATAGATACACAAACAGACAGACAAAGAAAACAGATCCAGAGAAGACAAATATGTTATAGAGTTGCCTTTTCATAATCTGGAGCTTGATTTGCTGGTCCTATAACAGTGACTTTAGAAACTTAGTAAAGGAAGGTTTCTGTGTGATTGGTTGAAATGGAAAATATTCATGAAAGAATCACATATATCAGAAAGAGGAAAGAAATAAAAATAGTTAGCAAATTCAACACCTATGTACTGTTATAATTACCATACATTCAGTGCTTGTTCTGAATATAATAGAAGTCATTGGTTCACTTAATCATGATCTGAGAGAGCTGTTAACTATCCACATGGTATAGATTCACTAAATTAAGTTCAGAGACTTTAGGTCCTGTGACCTATGCTACACAGAAAAAGGACAGGAATGAATGGCAGTATTCTGAAGCAAGTTTCACTGACTCTGAGGCCTGGGAAGATGGGACTGAAAACTGGAGAATTGAAAGGAGATGTAGGAATTAAAGAGGAAAAACATACACACACACATGCGAACCAGACATAGTGAAAAAAGTTTAGTTAGATATCCTCCTGTTACATATTAAGTCAAAATTTGACCTTGACTTAAAAATACACAGATGTGAATACCTGCATGAAGGTTCTGTTTTGGTTGAATAATAATTACAACAAAACAAAACACAACCTTTTTATAGATGATTCCCTAAGTAGTGGAACAGCAGGAAGAAAAGATGGCTTTTATATCTGCTCCTCCACCAGAAACCACTGGAGATTCTTCTGTATTTTTTGACAGAAAAATAAATATAAAGGTATTGATCACATGCTTTGGATAAAAATAGTCTTTTCCTAAAACATAATCCAATTAATCCCATTCTCTATATTTTACTATTCTTTCTTTCTCCATATTCCCAAAGCCATTAAAGGACATTTCCAATCCAGATTTTGAAAAGCCTGCCTCTGTAGCATTTAAAATTCCCATTTTTTAGCTCAGCACTCATTTTTTTTAAAAAAAAATCTTGGCTTTAAATCAGCTCTCTAAATTTCTACTTACCATTTAGCTTCTCAACTGAAAAAAAAATTCCCTTTGGCTCTTCTTTTTAGGGTGAACTTTCAATGTTCTGAGAGATAGTTATGGAAAACACATTTTATTTAGCTTTTCATCATTTCTGATTCATGACCCATCATATCACTCAGCTAAGGTCTCTAGCAGGTTTTCTGATTTTCCAAGCACCACCATGCAGTGTAACTGCACCTCTCTAGGTCTATTGGCAACTGTTGAAGATTCTCGGTTTTGATCAAGGAAAACTGATCTCTAAATTTGACATGTTTTAGACTTAGTAGTATCTGATCTGCAATGCCTTATGCGACTTCATCTATCTTTTAATTGTTTTTTTTTTTGTAGTGTTCACATCTATTTAATTTAGCTTGGTTTAAATCATATTTTATAATGTGTAAAGTAGTTGGTAAGACCACTTTTTTTCATTTAAACTTAAAAATTCTTATTAATTGCATATTGTATAGAAGAAAAAGCATAAAGCCCCACTCAAATCCTTTAAGATTTTCTCAATTTCTCCTGCATTCACTAGTCTTTCCCTTATCTTAACTCAACACACTGTATTCACATCAAACCAGAGTCTTTATGATTTTTTTATTCATAATGACTCACAATAATAGCTACAACTATGCTGAGGGATTTTGGCATTGGTAAAGTTGAAAACTTATGCTTTTATCAGAAACATAAAAGGTATGTTTGGGCTACTTAGTATCGTAAATGCTTTTCAACTATGAAATATGTACATTTCCAAGAATTATACTATGATGTACTTAAAAATTGAATTGAAAACAACAAAGAGCTAATCCATGAAATATATTTAGTAGTTAAAATAAGAATTCTACTTTCTAAGTAGTTTCTTTTAGAGCTTGGAACCACATTTATCTAAACGATCATATTCTGTGTCCCCAGCACACGGCACAAACAGACTAATAGCAAGCAAACTATCGACCTTACCTCATCCCAAAGATTCGGCCCTCATCTTAAAAGCAGCAATAAATCCTCACATTTCCCCACACTGCTCATCACTAGTTTGCTGAATCAGCATTCTGGGCCATGCCGACTATATTTCCAGAAATAATTCATTCCGAAAGCAATATTCCCAGCTACGCTGAATCAGCATGCTGAAGGACAAGCAAACAAAGAGATGCCTTTAAATGTTGCATCTGAGCCAAGGTTTATCAGTAGAGATGAGTATTCAATAAGTAAAGAAAGGCATACAGGTGGCAAGAGCCTTTCAACATAACACTGGCCACATTCACCTATCTGTAGGTTTTTACTTGATTTGAGAACTTGTTAGCCTCTGTTCACAAAGAACAGAAAACCATGAATTTGTTTTCATCAATCTCCAAATCTGTAATAATACTATGATTATATGATTTGACAAGATGATTTATGATGTTTTGATTTATTTAAATCAACATTACTCTGTGATGCTGTGCTGTTGTTAAAATATATATTTTCATTTAACATACCTATTTCAGAAATATGATGGTTATTCACTGATAAGAAAGCATTTATTAGAGACCTCTAAGAGCTGATGATACAATCTATGTTTATGATAACTAATAGCTATGAAAAAAATAATCTCTAGGTTGTTATGGCTAATGGCTTTGGAATGATCTGTGATACATCCCTATTTCAAGTTGCTATTGTTAGAAAATGAGCCAGTTCACAAGGCATTATCAACAGATGTCCCACTCTTCGGCTGGATATAATGCTAATCTCAACACAAATATTCAGAAGATATACTTTCTCAATAATCCATGAATAGTTCTTTTGCCGACTTATTGATTAGGTTTATTTATTTATTTATTTGAGTTCTTTGTATATTCTGGATACTAACATACTACCTGAGGAACAGGTGGCAAAGATCTTCTCCCATTCTGTAAGCTTCCTCTCTACACATAATTAATTCCTTCTCTGTGCAGAAGCTTTTTAATTGGATGCCATCCCACTTATTGATTTTTTATTTCTTGCACTTCAGGAATCTTATTAAGGAAGATGGCTCCTGTGTCAACAAGTTGAAGTACTGGGCCTACCTTCTCTTCCAGCAGTTGCAGGTTTCTGGTCTAATGCCTAGGTTTATGATCCACTTTGAGTTGACTTCTGTGCAGCTTGAGAGATGGGTTTTAATTTCATTTTATTACATATGAATTTCCAGTTTTCCCAGCAACATTTCTGAAAAAGGCTGTCCATTCACCAATGCATGTTTATGGCACCTTTATCCAGTATGAGATGACTATATTTATGTGGGTTTGTCTCTGTGTCTTCTGTTCTATTCCATTAGTCTTCATGTCTCTTTTGGTGCCAGTATCATGCTGGTTTTGTTACTATAGCTCTGTAGTATAATTTTAGGTCTGGTATTCTGATGCCTGCTGCTAAGAATTGATTTGATTATTTGGGACTCTTATTTTTCCAAATGAATTTCACAACTACTTTTTACTAATTCTGTGAAAAACTATGATGGGGAGGTGTTGAATCTAGATAGCAAAAAACAAATAACCCAATCAAGAAATGGGCAAAAGAACTAAACAAACACTTCTTAAATGATGAAATACAAATGGTCAACAAATATTTGAAAAAAAAATGTCCAATGCTTTATCAATTAGGAAAATGCAAATAAAAACTACTCTGAGATTTCATCTCACTTCAGTCAGAATGGCAGTTATCAAAAATACAAATAATAATAAATGTTGGTGAGAATGTGAGGAAAAGGGTACACCCGTACATTGTTGATGGAACTACAGATTAGTACTACCACTCTGGAAAGCAATATGGCGATTCCTCAGAAAACTTAGAATGGAACCACCATATACCTAGATACCCTACTTCTCAGTATATATTTAAAAGCTTTAAAATCAGCATACTACAGTGATGCAGCCACTTCAATGTTTATAATAGCACAATTCACAACAGCCAAACTATTGTGTTCTTCAACAGATGAATGGATAAAGAAAATGTGATAAACACACACACACACACACACACACACACAATTGTTACTTAGCCATAAAGAAAAATAAAACTATGGCACTTTTCAGTAAATGGATGGAACTGTAGACTATCATGCTAAGTGAAATAAGCCAGTCCCAAAAGTCAGAGGTGGGAGCTAATCCAAAATAAGGGAGAAAGGAAAAAACAAAAAGGAGTGAGAATCTCATCAAAATAAAGGTAAAATCAGTAGAGTAAACTAAGGGGATTGAGGGGGAGGAAGGAAGGACAGGAAAAGGGAAGGACAGTGGAATGAGTCTGACCAAACTTTCATATGAACATACATGAATATAGCAAAGTGAATCCCAATGTCAAGTATATACACAAGACACTAATAAAATATATATATATATAAATTGCAGAAGTGTCTGCAGAGTAGAGGGACGGGAAAAAATGGAGGGAGAGGTCTGGGAGAAGTGCTGGAGACTGAATTAGAGAAAATTATATCCCATGCTTTTGTGATCATGTTAAAATGTATCCTAATGCTTTATATAACTAAAATGATTCAATAAAAATTAACCAACAAAAGAAAAAATAATTCATATATAGCTCAAATCTGTGAATATGGTCTTTCCATTACAAGTGTTTTTTAGATACATTGAATTTTTTTTGTGGTGTTGGGAATTGAACCCCAGGCTTTGTGCTTGTGAGGCAAGCACTCTACCAACTGAAGACTGAATTAAAATTGTGGTATATATGTGTAATAAGAATTGTAAGGCATTCGCTATCACTTTTTTTAAATCAATTAAAAAACAAGTGTTTTTTAGAACTTCTGATGTTTATGTTTGAAGACTTTCAAAAACCTACAAATCATGGGAAAGTAGTGGGGAATGAAATCTACCAAATTATGCAATGTCCATGTTTGAATATACAACAACGAATCTCTCTCTCTCTCTCTCTCTCTCTCTCTCTCTCTCACATACACACACACACACACACACACACACACACACACACACTATGGTGCAGTAATTACAATAACAATAATAAAAGGGGATCAGTAGAGTAGAGCAAGTGGATTACAGGGAGGGAGGATGGAAGGGAAGGTAACTGGAAATGAGATTGATCAAATTATGTTATGTGCATGTACAAATGTGGCAGATGAATCCCACTATTATGTATAATTATAATCCACCAATTTAAAAAATGTTGAAAGAACAATTTAAGAAGAGAATCTGCAAATCAAAGGGCTTCCAAGGGCACTTAACACTGTTCCTGATTGTCTTGGTCAGTAAAATAAGTTTTCCTTTAGAATTAAATGAGAACATACACTAAGAGAGAGAGATAAATGTTGCTTGGAATTGGTGATGGTTGCTGATAAAATTGATTTATTCCAGAATGAAATAACGTGTTCTCATATATCAGTTTTATATAATTCAATCTTCCACAAAATAATTTATATATCGAATGGAATTTTAGAGTAATTCACAAAGAGATGGAGGCATAATATAAATTCCATGAATGCAGAGGGTCTGTTATAATCACATAAACATCTTCCTTCACTAATACAATTCAGTGGTTTTTATCCTAATTGTTCAATCTTCCTGATTCCCCTTAATTCCACATATAAGCTCCTTATATTCTCATATTGAATCTTTGACTCTGTTTCTCTTCCAATTCCACATTATGCATGATAAGAAAGCTTTCTTTCAGAGATAATGTTCTTTGTTTTTGTTTTTATTTTTTTGGTACTAGGGATTGAACCCAGGGGCACTTAACACTGCTCTACACTCCAAGTTTTGTTTGTTTTTGAGACAGGGTCTTGCTAAGTTTCTGAGGTTGGTCTTTTTTTTTTTTTTTAATTGGTCGTTCATAACATTACATAGTTCTTAATACATCATATTACACGGTTTGATTCAAGTGGTTTATGAACTCCCGCTTTTACCCCGTATACAGATTGCTGTATCACATCAGTTACCCTTCCATTGATTGACGTATTGCCTTTCTAGTGTCTGATGTATTCTGCTGTCTGTCCTATTGTCTACTATCCCCCCTCCCCTCCCCTCCCCTCCCCTCCCCTTTTCTCTCTCTACCCCTTCTACTGTAAATCATTTCTTCCATTTGTATTATCTTGTCTTACCCCTCCTTTCCTCTTATATGACATTTTGTATAACCCTGAGGATCGCCTTCCATTTCCATGCAATTTCCCTTCTCACTCCCTTTCCCTCCCACCTCTCATCCCTGTTTAATGTAAATCTTCTTCTCAAGCTCTTCGTCCCTACCCTGTCCTTGTTTACTCCCCTTATATCAAAGGAGTCATTTGGTATTTGTTTTTTAAATATTGACTAGCTTCACTTAGCATAATCTGCTCTAATGCCATCCATTTTCCTCCAAATTCTATGATTTTGTCATTTTTTAATGCAGAATAATACTCCATAGTATATAAATGCCACATTTTTTTTATCCATTCATCTATTGAAGGGCATCTAGGCTGGTTCCACAGTCTTGCTATCGTGAATTGAGCTGCTATGAACATCGATGTAGCAGTGTCCCTGTAGCATGCTCTTGTTAGGGCTTTAGGGAATAGACCGAGAAGGGGAATAGCTGGGTCAAATGGTGGTTCCATTCCCAGCTTTCCGAGAAATCTCCATACTGCTTTCCAGATTGGCTGCACCAATTTGCAGTCCCACCAGCAATGAACAAGAGTGCCTTTTTCCCCGCATCCTCTCCAGCACTTATTGTTGTTTGACTTCCTAATGGCTGCCAGTCTTACTGGAGTGAGTTGGTATCTTAGGGTAGTTTTGATTTGCATTTCTCTGACTGCTATCGATGGTGAGCATTTTTTCATGTACTTGTTGATTGATTGTATGTCCTCCTCTGAGAAGTGTCTGTTCAGGTCCTTGGCCCATTTATTGATTGGGTTACTTGTTATCTTATTGTCTAATTTTTTGAGTTCTTTGTATATTCTGGTTATTAGGGCTCTATCTGAAGTGTGTGGAGTAAAGATTTGTTCCCAGGATGTAGGCTCCCTGTTTATCTCTCTTATTGTTTCTTTTGCTGAGAAAAAACTTTTTAGTTTGAGTAAGTCCCATTTGTTGATTCAATTTGTTAACTCTAGCGCTATGGGTATCCTATTGAGGAATTTGGAGCCCGATCCCACAGTGTGTAGATCATAACCAACTTTTTCTTCTATCAGATGCCATGTCTCTGATTTAATATCAAGCTCCTTGATCCATTTTGAGTTAACTTTTGTGCACGGCGAGAGATAGGGATTCAGATTCATTTTGGTGCAAATGGATTTCCAGTTTTCCCAGCACCATTTGTTGAAGATGCTATCCTTCCTCCATTGCATGCTTTTAGCCCCTTTATCAAAAATAAGATAGTTGTAGTTTTGTGGATTGGTTACTGTGTCCTCTATTCTGTACCATTGGTCCACCCTCCTGTTTTGGTACCAGTACCATGCTGTTTTTGTTACTATTGCTCTGTAGTATAGTTTGAAGTCTGGTATCATTATACCGCCTGATTCACACTTCCTGCTTAGTATTGTTTTTGCTATTCTGGGTCTTTTATTATTCCATATGAATTTCATGATTCTTTTATCGATTTCTACAAGATATGCTGTTGGGATTTTGATTGGCATTGCATTGAACTTATATAGGACTTTTGGTAATATCGCCATTTTGATGATGTTAGTTCTGCCTATCCATGAGCAGGGTATATTTTTCCATCTTCTAAGGTCTTCTTCTATGTCTTTCTTTAGGGTTCTGTAATTTTCATTGTATAAGTCTTTCACCTCTTTTGTTAGGTTGATTCCCAAGTATTTTATTTTTTGGGGGGATATTGTGAATGGAGTAGTTGTCCTCATTTCCTTTTCAGAGGATTTGTCGCTCATATACAGGAATGCCTTTGATTTATGCGTGTTGATCTTATATCCTGCCACTTTGCTGAATTCATTTATTAGCTCTAATAGCATCTTTGTAGACCCTTTTGGGTCTGCTAGGTATAGAATCATATCATCTGCAAATAGTGATAATTTAAGTTCTTCTTTTCCTATTTTTATGCCTTTAATTTCTTTCGTCTGCCTAATTGCTCTGGCCAGTGTTTCGAGGACTATGTTGAACAGAAGTGGTGAGAGAGGGCATCCCTGTCTTGTACCAGATCTTAGAGGGAATGCCTTCAATTTTTCTCCATTCAGAATGATGCTGGCCTGTGGCTTATCATAGATTGCTTTTACAATGTTGAGGTATGATCCAGTTATCCCTAATTTTTCTAGAGTTTTGAACATAAAGGGATGCTGTACTTTGTCGAATGCTTTTTCTGCATCTATCAAGATGATCATATGGTTCTTATTTTTAAGTCTATTGATGTGGTGGATAACATTTATTGATTTCCGTATATTGAACCAACCTTGCATACCAGGGATGAATCCTACTTGATCATGGTGTATAATTTTTTTGATATGTATTTGAATCCGATTTGCCAGAATTTTATTGAGGATTTTTGCATCAAGGTTCATTAGAGATATTGGTCTGTAGTTTTCTTTCTTTGAGGTGACTTTGTCTGGTTTCGGAATCTGGGTGATGTTGGCCTCGTAGAATGAATTTGGAAGTTCTCCCTCTTTTTCTATTTCCTGAAATAGCTTGAAAAGTATTGGTGTTAGTTCCTCTTTAAAGGTTTTGTAAAACTCTGCTGTATACCCGTCCGGTCCTGGGCTTTTCTTAGTTGGTAGTCTTTTGATGGTTTCTTCTATTTCCTCTATTGTTATTGGTCTGTTTAGGTTGTCTATATCCTCCTGACTCAATCTGGGCAGATCATAAGACTTAAGGAATTTATCTATGCCTTCACTATCTTCTATTTTATTGGAGTATAAGGATTCAAAATAATTTCTGATTATCTTCTGTATTTCTGAAGAATCTGTTGTGATATTGCCTTTTTCATCCCATATGCTGGTAATTTGGGTTCTCTCTCTTCTTCTCTTTGTTAGCATGGCTAAGGGTCTGTCAATTTTATTTATTTTTTCAAAGAACCAACTTTTAGTTTTGCCAATTTGTTCAATTGTTTCTTTTGTTTCAATTTCATTAATTTCAGCTCTGATTTTAATTATTTCTTGCCTTCTACTTCTTTTGCTGTTGTTTTGCTCTTCTTTTTCTAGGATTTTGAGATGAAGTATGAGATCATTTATTTGTTGGTTTTTTCTTTTTTTGAGGAATGAACTCCAAGCAATGAATTTTCCTCTTAGAACTGCTTTCAATGTGTCCCATAGGTTCTGATATGTTGTGTCTGTGTTTTCATTTAACTCTAGGAAGTTTTTAATTTCCTCCTTGATGTCTTCTAAAACCCATTGATCATTCAGCAACCTATTGTTCATTCTCCAATTGATGCTTGATTTTTCCTTCCTACTTTTATCATTGAATTTCAGTTTCATTCCATTGTGATCAGATAAGATGCATGGTGTTATCTCTACCCCTTTATGTTGTCTAAGAGTTGCCCTGTGACATAATATATGGTCTATTTTTGAGAAGGTTCCATGTGCTGCTGAGAAAAAAAGTGTAACTACTTGATGTTGGGTGGTATAGTCTATATATGTCAATTAAGTCTAGATTGTTAATTGTGTTATTGAGTTCTATAGTTTCCTTATTTAACTTTTGTTTGGAAGATCTGTCTAGTGGTGAGAGAGGTGTGTTGAAGTCTCCCATGATTATTGTATGGTGGTCTATTAGACTCTTAAACTTGAGAAGAGTTTGCTTGATGAACACAGCTGCGCCATTATTTGGGGCATATATATTTATGATTGTTATGTCTTGTTGGTGTATGGTTTCCTTGAGCAGTATGACGTGTCCTTCTTTATCCCTTTTGATTAACTTTGGTTTGAAATCTATTTTATTAGATATGAGTATGGCCACTCCTGCTTGTTTCCGCAGTCCATATGAGTGGTATGATTTTTCCCAACCTTTCACCTTCAGTCTATGAATATCTTTTCCTATCAGATGCGTCTCCTGTAGGCAGCATATTGTTGGGTCTTGTTTTGTGATCCATTCTGCTAGCCTGTGTCTCTTGATTGGTAAGTTTAAGCCATTAACATTTAGGGTTATTATTGAGATATGGTTTGTTCTTCTAGCCATATTTATTTATTGATGTTACTAAACCTGATTTGTTATCCTCTTTGACTACTTTCCCCCCTTTACTGTCCTACCTCCCATTGTTGGTTTTCAATGTTATTTTCCATTTCCTCTTCCTGTAATATTTTGCCAAGGATTTTTTGAAGAGATGGTTTTCTAGCTGCGAATTCTTTTAACTTTTGTTTATCATGGAAGGTTTTAATTTCACCTTCTATCCTGAAGCTTAATTTCGCCGGATACACGATTCTTGGTTGGAACCCATTTTCTTTCAGTGTTTGAAATATGTTATTCCAGGATCTTCTAGCTTTCAGAGTCTGTGTTGAGAGATCAGCTGTTATCCTGATTGGTTTACCCCTAAATGTAATCTGCTTTCTTTCTCTTGCAGCTTTTAAAATTCTCTCCTTATTCTGTATGTTGGACGTCTTCATTATAATGTGTCTAGGTGTGGATCTCTTATGATTTTGCATATTCGGCGTCCTGTAGGCTTCTAGGATTTGGGATTCTGTCTCATTCTTCAAGTCTGGGAAGTTTTCTTGTATTATTTCACTGAATAGACTGTTTATTCCTTTGGTTTGGAGCTCTGTGCCTTCTTGTATCCCAATGACTCTTAAATTTGGTCTTTTGATATTGTCCCATATTTCTTGGATGTTCTGCTCATGGTTTCTTAGCAGACTTGCTGAGTTGTCTATGTTCTTTTCCAGTTGAAATACTTTGTCTTCATTGTCTGATGTTCTCTCTTCTAAGTGATCTACTCTGCTGGTAGTATTCTCAATTGAGTTTTTAAGTTGGTTTATTGTTTCCTGCATTTCTAGGATTTCTATTTGTTTGTTTTTTATTACCTCTATCTCCCTGTGAAATTGATCTTTTACTTCCTGGATTTGTTTGTCAATGTGATCTTTCATTGTCTGATTTTGCTGTCTCATGTCTTCCTTGAGACTCCAGATAATCTGAAGCATGTATATCCTGAGCTCTTCATCTGACATTCCATCAGTTGCAGCTATTACCTCTTCTAATGTTGAGTTGACCTGCATTGCTTGTAGTCCTTTCTTTCCTTGTCTTTTCATACTGCTCGCGTTTCTTTCTGCTTGGTGCAACTGTTGTGTTTTTGAAATTTACCCCCTGGCCTGTCTTTCCAGTGGGCCGCAGGTATCTTTGCTCCCCTGCTCCGGCACCTTGCCGCTCCCCAGTGCGTGCCACAGACTCCAGCCGCAGGGCGATTGCCTATCAGGCTATGCGCCCCTCCGTGCGGAGAAAAGGAGCTCCCGCAGTTGAACTTTGCACGATGGAAATCTGTCTGGAGCCCCTCGATTTCGCTGGAAATTGGCGGCGGCCGACTACGGGTTCGGGCGGGGCGGCCCAAGCCCCTCAGGGTGACCACCGCTTGCAAAAGCGGTTGCTGGCTCTGGGACTTGACTTCTGCACCCGCCGCTGTGCCACCTGTGGAGCCGGTTAGCTGTGGCCGCGTGGTTAGGGACCCGGAGGGAGAAGCGGCTGCTCCCAGAGCGAGCGCTATGCCTTCAGGGGGAGCCCGGATGGTGGAGGCCCACTGCGGGTTCGGGCGGGGCGGCCCAAGCCGCTCAGGGTGACCGCCGCTTGCAAAAGCGATTGCTGGCTCAGGGACTTGACTTCTGCACCCGCCGTGGTGCCACCTGTGGAGCCGGTTAGCTGTGGCCGCGTGGTTAGGAACCGGACAGGTGGGGTGGCTGCTCGCAAAGCGAGAGCTAGGCCTCCCGGGGGAGCCCCTTGCCGGAGTGGCTAATGTCTGCGGACTAGACCTCTGTGCCCGAGTGGCCGCCCAAGATCCACTTCTCTGGGACAAACTGTCACTTCCAATAAACCTACCAGATCACGGCTGCTCTCCTCTAAAGGGAATTATGCTAGGAGTTCCTCCGTATGTAGGCTGCAGCTGTCCAGGTGGGTCTTTCTTATCCCGTTAAAGTGGAGACGTTGGAATCGCTGCTTCCTCGCCGTGTTGGATCTCCTGTACCACAGAGCTGTAGAGGGCAGTCCACATCTGCGATCTCCAGATGGAGAGGTCCAGCAGGAAGAGAAAAAACCTGAGGTTGGTCTTGACCCTGTGATCTTCCTGCCTCAGCCTTCTGCATCACTGACTGCTGAGGGCCATAGCCCAGTCAGAATGACGCATGGCATTTTTGCCAGAATGGAGTGGTTGAGAGGTGATGCCAGCAAGCCATTGAGTTGATAATGGTTATGTTAAGCTATGAATTCAATTGTAATATTTGATCCCTGCTCTCCCCCTCGGCCTGCTACTTTGGAGTTCTCATGGGGACTCCCAGAGAGTTCCCATTGGTTGGGGAAGTGCTGGAGGAGGGATTTCCTATTGGTGGTTGCTGGAGGAGCTGCGGGGGATTCGGGAGAGTTCCCGGGGAGCATATGTGGAGTGTGCTGGTGGAGTTCAGAAATAAAGTTTGTTCCTGCTTCAGTGGCTCGTGATTTGTGCCCAGCCAGAGTGTGGCAACTGACAGAGAGAATTTTTATAATTATCTTCCCTCTGAATGTATACATGATTTTTAGAGCATTCACGTTCCATCACACTTTCCAGCATTCAGTTGGCTCCTTCCCATATGAATTTTTTACAAGTGGGAGTGCTGGACCAATCAAGAGAGACAGAAATATTGCCATGTTAAAGGCAGGTGCCATTATTCACCTAGGAAATGCAAAATAAAACTATAGTGAGATCTGACTTCATTCCCACTAAATCAGCTACAATTAACAATACTGACAATAATAAGTCAGTACATCTGAGGAGCAACTGGAACCTTTCTAAATAGTTAGTGAGGGTCTGAATGGATGGAATTCTTTTCAAAAACTGGCAATATTAGCCAGACACAGTGGTGTACACCTGTAATCCCAGTGGTTTGTGAGGCTGAAGCAGGAGAATTGGGAGTTCAAACCAGCCCCAGCAACTCAGTGAGATCCTGTCTATAAATAAAATAAAATATATATATTTTTTTTATTTTGGGCATGTAAGTCAGTGGATAATTGACCCTGGGAACATATTCCCTACCTTATGACCTAGAAATGACATAGTTAGGTATGTGTCCAAAGGAAATAAATGTAAAGATCACCAAAAATTTTGTACAAGTATGTTAAAGGTTATTAAAAATAATCCCAAGTCAAAGCAGACCCAAACATTCATCTATGGAACATGGATATATTCATTATGGTTTATTCTTATAAAGAGATAATACAAAGTAATAAAAAGAAATATTTACTCATAAATGCATTCACATGGATGAGTTTCCCACAAAAGCCTCATGAAAAATAATATAGATTGCATTACTCCATGTATGCAGAGTTTGAGAATAGGTAAAACTTACAGTGATATAAATAACAGCCATTTTTGAAGGATGAACTGGTAAGGCACAAAAGAGAAACTCTGGGAAAATATGTATGGTTTATATCTGGATGTTAGAGGTGGTTATTTGAGTGTATGCATGTATGAAAATTCATCGATTGGTACACCTAATATTTGTGGACTTATTATATTATGCTATATGCATTCTAAGTTACAAATTTTCTCATCTCTGAGTTTGTCCTTTAGCAAACAACCGTGTTGATTAGCTTGGTAACAAATATGTGCCTGGAAACATTATTAATTTGATTGATAATCAGCATGATCCCGAATTAACATTTTTATTTGGTATGAAGTAGGGATCAAGGTTGATTTGATTAGCTAGGGGCTGTCTTCTGGCTGTAGTGCCCGAAGCTGGAGGAGTAAGTCTTTCAATCCCAAAGTGGGCCTTGAGATGAATAGCTCAGAACCCCTGCAATAGGAGATAAACAGAACCTAGTTTTCCTGGACATGTCCTACAAATAAGAATTTCAAGCAGTGAAATTTCAAGCAGTGCTTGAAATTCTTATTTGTAGGACATGTCCAGGAAAACTATGGACATGTCCAAGAAATACAGAGTAATGTGGTCTTGAGAGTGAAACAATTTAAATCACTAAATTATATTTAAAAGTTCAAATGTGACATCAATTTCCTTTGCTGGTTATAATAACAAAATTTCAACTGGTTACCGGTCCTACCTTATTCATATATATATTTATACACACACACACACACACACACAAACACACACACACATATATATTTACAGATAGTTTTTAAAAGCCTCAACACTCAGTCTATAAACTCAGTATTTACAAAAGAAATACTGACAGTTGTATCTAGCAAATTTGATATATTAATCCAGTTTCTGCAAAACTTTCTATTGGAATTTTTTTTAACCTTTCTGTCCTTTGTGTTCTCATTCTGCACAATGAAAACCACTCTCTGAAAATGCCATCTCTAAAAATGCTTCAAATGGTCATGGAAAAGATTTTCAGTTCTTCAGAAAAAAAAAAAAAACACTGTATCTAAGATTTCTGAAATAATGACTTTTATCATAAATAGTGTAAGGCCATGTCTATACCACTCTTTTTAATAGTATAGCTCTTTCACCCAATATCACTTTAAGAAAACTTGACATTTATGACTAAAGTTACAAAACTAGTTCCTGGGCATTAAATACTTTGATATTAGAATACAGAATAATCTCTAGACATCTAAAGGGAAGGAATTCAGAAAACATTGTGATTCTAAGATTTAAAACCACTGTGTCCTGTGAAATCTAACTATAAACAAAAAGCACACCAAATGTCTAAAAGCTTCAACATAGAGCTGGCAGAAGCCATGAGCTCCCTCTGCACCTATCTATGATACTTTCATTTTTTTCTCAGTGGAAGGGCAGAAAGTGTTTGGATGTGAAACTCCTAACTCGAAAATAGTCAAACCTAGTAAAATTAGAAAAGCAACATGTTACCTTTACACTGAATTTCTCCTTAACCACACTGTATCAGATATTAAGTTTTCTTCTCCCCTGACATTTCTCTCACCTGGCATGCCTTATAATTTTATTTATTTATTTTTTTGTTCTATAACTTTGTTGTTGTTGTTGTTGTTTGTTTTGTTTTGTTTTTGATACTGGGGATTGAACCCAGGAATGTTTTACTATTGAGCTGTATCTACAACACTTTCTTTTCTTTCTTTTTTTTATTTTTTTAATTTTAAGACAGGGTCTCACTAAGCTTTTGCTGAGGGCCTTGTTAAGTTTCTGAAACTGGCCTGGAACTTTGGATCCTCGGGCCTTAGCCTCTCGAGTTGTTGAGTTTACAGGCACGTGCTGTGGCACCCAGGTCACTTGTGCCCATTTGGTTGTTTTAGTTTTCTAGCTCCTGCTAGGAGGATTTAAACTCATTGAGTAGTCCCCCCCCCCCCACACACACACCTACATTTGAATTACATTGATTTCCATCTTTATTTTTCCAGGCACAAGTATATGAGATCCTTGGTGTTGATCATGCCCTTATTTTTTTTTTCCCCTTTGAACACTGTTAGACTGAATTTCTCAACTTCAGTACGATCAACATTTGATCCTAGATAATTGTTTATTGTGATGGGCTCTCTGTGCCTTGTAGGAGGTTGAGATGCACCTGTGGTACTACCCATATATTCTCTCTAGTGGTAAAAACCAAACATCTCTCAGACACAATCAATGTCCTCTCGGGAGCAAAATCACCCCCATATGACAAATACTCCTATAGGGGATTAAATAAGAACATTCTAAAGGATAATACTTTCAAAAGTCCTCTACATCTGAATTCTGAATAGTTAAAGGAGGGGGAAAAGGGCATCAGAAGATAGAGATCACATACAGATCAAATTTGGAATGTGGTTTGGATGGGCAGGCAGGTGGGCTTGCTGAATGTTGGCTCCAAGATAAAGGAGACTTGCCCACACTGTCAGGAGTAGCCCTGGCAAGCACAGGCCCTGGACCCTCAGAAGCCAACGTGCCCTGCTCAGATCACCCCATAGAGTATTAAATGGCCATGAGATAGACGAGAACTCACCCTCACAGGAAGGTTGGCAGATCCAAAGAGGAATTCAGAAAGGCAGACTCATGCAAGCTCAGTTGCTTTGGCTTCAAGAAGGAAGAAGGAATGGGAAAGGCCAAGGGTTAACTCCATGTGCCGGCAGTTTCTTTATGCCCTGCAACTCCACGCTCCACTCTATTCACACCTGTTCCGTGCTCCAACAGCTCCTCCTCTATGAAACGCATCAATTGAACTGCTTATCTCTCTAGATTGTAGTTCAGTTTACCCAGACGGAGAAGCCAGCAGAAATAGGAAGACAAGGAAAAAAAGAAAAGATGGCGGTATTGATTCCTCCAGTTATTTCTCAGCTGGCTTTTATTCCTTTGAATAGGGTCACAACTCCCACTGGGCAGCCTGCCCATCACTACAGCTGCAGTTCACTCTGGGGTCTGCAAGCAATGCTCCTTCCATCAGGCTTCCATCAGGACCTTGAGACCTCCAGGTGGTGTAGGTTTCCTGCTGTTCTTCACCCGGGAATGCTTCCCTATCTTTATTGGTTTCACCTAGCCATGCCAAGCCCTTCTTTAAAACCTGTTCAGGTTTTTACTCACTTCCTTTCAAACCTTTTAATTTAGAAGAATTTCAAAATTACAGAACATTTCTAAAATTCGTACAGACAAATCCTATATTCCTTCATCCAAATTAACCAATTTTAACGTGTGACATTGGTTTTACTGTTTTCTCTCTTGGTATTTATATGTGAAGACATGATAATAGAACCAAATGGTTTAAAAATCATTTTCCTGTGATAGTTTAACATCTACCTCATAACAAATAGAATGTTTTATATAATCATAGTAAAGTCACTAAATTCAGAAAATTTGGTATTGATAAATTGATCCATAGTCCTTATTAATGTTTTCTTTCTCAAGTGTTATAATGAAGTCTTTAATGGTATTTCTTTTACTCTAGGTTAGGCTTTGGTCCAGAATCATGCACTGGATATGACTTGCTGTTTCCTGATGGCACCATGAATTTTGCACTCCATAATAAAAGATGAAAAGTGACGAATAAATAGCCCAATAATCCTGACTGGAAGGATGAGCAAGGAAGTTATTAATATTTCTTTTTATAGCTGCACACTTAGTGCTATAGAAAATAGTATCCCCATTTCATTCAGTGTTCATGAACGCCTTCTGCCCCCTGCAGAATAAGAGTGAAGAATTAAAGTTGGGAAGAGGAATATATAAAAGAAATAGAAAAGAAGAAAAATACCTGTGTCATGGGAGTTAAGTTTAACTGACATGAAGATTTTTCCTTTCTTCCTGGAAAATTAAAGACTGAATCTAGCTGGGATTTATAAATTTAAGATATTCTATTAGAGATTCCCAACAAATACTCCACAAAGTTCTGCTGTTCCCCAAACTTGCTGACATAAAAAGTCAATCTTCAATAGATGAATGGATAAAGAAAATGTGATATATATTTTCAAAGGAATATTACTTAGCTCTAAAGAAGAATGAAATTATGGCATTTGCAGGTAAATGGATGCAGTTGGAGAATATCAAGCTAAGCGAAATAAGCCAATCCTAAAAAACCAAAGGCCAAATATTTTCTCTATTATGTAGATACTAATTCACAATAAGTGTAGGAAGGGCACTAGGGAAGAATAGCATTACCTTAGATTAGGTAGAGGGAAATGAAGGGAAGGGAGAGGAGGTGATACGAGGATAGGAAGGATAGTAGAATGAAACAGGCATTATTACCTATGTACAAATATGACTGCATGACTGATGTGATGCTACACCATGTACAACCAGAAAAATGAGAAATTATATCCCATCTATGTATGATATATCAAAATGCACAAATGCATCCTACTTTCATCATATATAACTAATTAAAACAAATTAAAAATTTTTTTTTAAAAAGTCAATCAATCATGGAACATTTCTACTGAGCTCGGCATCGTCTGAACTAAACAGTTATTATTAAATGATCAAAGCATAAATTTTTTTACCTTTTCTAGGGATAAGTGGTATGTTTTGAAAATAATTTGCATAACCAAGATATGAATGAGGGAAAGACTGTCAGGTGGGTCATCCTGTAGTTAATGAAAAAAAAAATGTGTCATCTGCAGAACCTCTAAACAGGAGTAAATGCCTTTTACACTCACATACCAGATTCTCCCTGTATCTTGCCTCTCATTTTGAGGGACAAGTTTACTAGTGGCAAACCCAATCAACTGTTTGTAAGAAGATTGTTTTTGTGTTTTGGCTCTGAAGTGGGATCTGAATTTAGAGCAGCTCATTTGTTAGCTTTAAAAGAACTTAGTAACAGCCCAGTCGGAATCCCTAGACTTAACCACACAGTGGCTCCAAGACTGCCACAGAGAGTTTTCCAAAGACCACATCAAAGAAGAGATGTAAACAGAACAAGTATTAAGTTCCTAAGAGCATGAAAGAGAACTCTGTGCTGCTAGCTGAAACTGGTACAGGGAAGGAGGAGAAGCAAATTTTCCCTCACAGTAGTATTCAGTGTTGGTAAAGAATCTGCATTTCCCTAAACTATCAATGAGCTTAATTTGAAAGCAAATGAAGTTTTTTGTGTGTCTATGTTGTTGGTGCTGCTGTTTTTTTCCAACTTCTATTAAAATTTATTTTTTAGAAATATTAGCTTTTGACATTTTGTATCTTTTGTGTATATGTTTTAACATATATAGATATAGCAGTATGCATTTATAATTAAATGCTTAACTTTTTTTTTACTTTATAATTTTTAAATTTGTTTTAATCAGTTGTACACAATAGAAGAAAGTATGCACTTTGATACATCATACATAATTTCTCATTTTTCTGACTGTACCTGGTGTAGAATCACATTAATCATGTAGTCATATACATACATAAGGTACTAATGTTTCATTCTACTATCCTTCCTATCCCCATATCCCCAGCTGACATGAGATCTAAGGCTTTAACATTGCAAAGCAAATCAACATTGACAAACACAAAGATATCTAGGATTTCCCTACGATGTGGCATCTACTCCACAAAGGCATATATGAGTAAGCAGAAGGAGAACATTATTATAGGTTTGCCTCAGTGTACTCAAATAAAAAATCACATTTCAGTATTGTGATTGCATTCACAACACATAAAACAAAGGGAAATTATGTAAAAAGCAGAACGTGGAGTAGTCTTGCTACATATAACTTTCTTTTCCTTAAGGCAAATCTGACAAAGTCATGCAAATTTCTCATTTATCACCCTCCCCAGCCTCTGTTAACCAGTATTTTTGCTTTCTTCTCCTTCAAGATCAGTATTTGTAGATTCCACAAATAAGCAAGATCAGGCAGTATTTGTCTTTCTGTGCCTGGTTTATTTTGCTTAACATAATGTCCTTCAGGTTCATGCATGTTGCTGCAAAAGACAGAATTGCATCATTTATACAGCTCAATAGTATTCCATTGTATATACTTTACTTTTTTAAAAAATCCATTCATCTATTAAGTCTGAACATGTACTCATCCAAGAAGGAGAGCATACAGAGAGATGCAAACTTTCATAATGCTGGTCATCGGTACGAGAAATATAGGGAGAAATATATGCACAACAGAACTTACTGTGATTGCATTCACAACACATAAAACAAAGGGAAAGTGTGTAAAAAGCAGAACTCGGAGCAGTTCTTGCTACATATAAATTTCATTTAGTGAAAATGAAAGTGAAAGCAGAATCTTCATAGAAAGAGAGAAGAGAGTAGTAGGTAGGTCCTGGGATTCCTAGAAATGTAAAAGTAGGAGCTGTTTGAAGTAAAAATAAAAGGCAGTACCAGAAGATAATAATAGTACCAGATCAAGCTTCACCCTCCCCATAACAACAATGATCATTGTCTCTCCACTGACAAATATGATAACAACCATGCAATTCTTAGTTCTTACCCTTGAGATATGAAACTTGATCTGAATGCTGCCAAGGGAGCATTCATGATATCCCTCTTTCCTTCCAAGTTTAGCACTATGAGAAAAGTTAACTCCCACGTAGAAATTGTGGGGAAAAATAAAAGTGCTTTTAAAGCTGAGCATGACGGCACATGCCTATTCTAGAGACTTGGGAGGTTGAGGCAGGAGGATTGTGAGTTGGAGGACAATCTCACCAATTTAGTGAAACCTTAAGCAACTTAGCAAAAGCCTGTCTCAAAATGAAAAATAAAAAGGATTGAGAATATAGCTCAATGTTAAAGCATCCCTGGGTTCAATCCCAGTAGGAAAAATAGGGGGTGGGGTTAGAGAAACAACCACAGAAATTTTTTTAACTTGTTTTTCTCTTCTTTGTCTTTGATTTTCCTTTCGTCA
The DNA here is from genome assembly GCF_045843805.1 of Urocitellus parryii. NCBI lineage: Eukaryota > Metazoa > Chordata > Mammalia > Rodentia > Sciuridae > Urocitellus > Urocitellus parryii. The sequence goes on from NC_135531.1 coordinate 177,213,022, forward strand.
CCTCCTTCTCCTTCTTTGAAAGTTCATAATTTTCAAACAGGAGAGTTTAGCAAAATCTTCCTGGCATTTCAGTTTCCACTGGACTAACTGCTCAGTGTTACCCACCCATGTGTCCCACAGGGGTCTATGAATATGTTTGATGCACAGAAGGTTTTGTTTCTGTGTTATTATCAGTACTGTCAATATTTTTTGCTTTAGACATTTCCAATCATTTCTATACTTTGAGACACATCCTATTTTCAAGTCATGCAACTCATTGGATTCACAAGTAGAAGAAATCAGAAATTAGTTTCAAATGTTAAAACAATCAGACACCTAGAGAAATGTGCTGAGTGAAGTAAATCAGTAAAGTTATGTTAATCTCCTGCTAACTTCAAGGCATTATATTAGATGCTTTGAGAATATAAATTTTAAAAGTATCCTTTCTAATTATTTCATGAGACATTTATGAATTCATTTGGGTTCATTTCCTATTTTTTTTTCCAAATATGGTCTCGTTTGGATGTAATTGAGTGACTAGACGTGAAAATCCATATGCATTTGGTAAAAGGAAAACTCCATCTAATTCAAAGTAATGTTCTAAAAATTGCAGTGGTGTTTTATTGAGGAAGTTGTTGCCTGTGCCTATATGTTGGCATATATATATATATATATATATATATATATATATATATATATATATATATTAGCAGTTGGACAATTTCTGGTCTAATTCCTAGATCTTCATCACTTTCAGCTGACTTTTTTTTCAGAGTGAGAGAGAGGCATAAGTTTCATTCTTGAACATTTGGAAACCAGTATCCCAGTACCATTTGTTAAAATCATTGTCTTTTCTCCAAAATATGTTTTTGGCACTATGTCAAGGATCAGGTGACTGTTTGGATTTGTCTCTGTGTCTTCTATTCTATCTCATTCTATTCTAAAGAGAAATGCTGTGCACATGTCTGTTTCTATACCAATACCAAGCCGTTTTTGTTATTATGTTTTGTAGAACATTTTGAGATTTGTTAATATAATGCCTCCAGCATTGCCTTTGTTGTTCAGAGTTTCTTTGGCTATTCTGGGTCACTTATTCTTCCATGTGAATTTTAGGACTGTTTCTTCTAGTTTTATGATGAATGCCATCGGTATTTTGATGAGGATTCATTGAATCTATACTTAGCTTTTGGTGACAGGGCCATTTTAACAATAATGTTTTCTCTCAAATGTGGAAGCTAGAGAGAAAGTAATAAATAAAAAGGGATCGTGTGACCATAGAAAGAAAATCAGTATAGTAGAAGAGAATAAGGGGTGCAGGAAGAGAGCAAAGGTGGAGGTACTGGGTAATGAAAGTGATCAAATTGACAGGTGCATATAGAAATATGTTACAGCGAATCACACTGTTTTGTGTCATTATAATGTACCAATAAAAATAAGAATTAAAAAAAATAAAAGAATTGTAGTGGTTATGGTTGGAGTTGGGAGGCTTATCATAGGTCATTTCTTCCCATGAATGACTTCAGCAGCGCCATTAGAAACTACCAACTGTCTCTGGTAGCCCATGCTTCACCAGTCTGGTAAATGAATGAACAAGAATATGAGACTTCTTACCAAGAAAAGGGTTTGGTTTTTATCAAAATGTAAGTTCTTATTCAAATAGCAAACATAGTCGCCTGGTTATTAGTATTTAATATTTTTTTAAAATTGGAAAGTAATTCTCATTTTTAGTAACTTGCTACAACTTCCCTGTCAAACAGGGGTCTTTATTTTTATTTTTTTTCTCTGACTTGCAAAAAGCAGGAGAAAGATAAAAGGAATGTGAAGGCATACTTTTCACAATCCTCTTTTACTCTCCCCAGGGTTTGCCTGTGTACTTTATATATTAATTTAATGTTAGCCTGGAATATGGATTAAAAAATGTGTGTTGATTACTTAAACTGATTTATTAACTGCTTTAGAAATCTGTTGGATTTTAAATATTAAATAGTAATGTTTTTTCCTAAGCTTTATTTATTTATTTTTAACCCTGGGCATTTTGCCACTAAACTACATCCCCAGTCTTTTTCATTTTATATTTTGAGAAAGGGACTCGTTAAGTTGTCAAACATCTCACTAAAATGCTAATACTGGCCTCAAACTTCCAAATCCACCTGTCTCAGTCTTCTGAGTCGCTGGGGTTACAGGCAGGTGCCACCGTGTTCAGTTTGATTCAAAATTTTTTTATAATTTCCATTTTGTAAAGTAAGTATCTTTGGTATATACATAATGTTGAGATTCACTGTAGTATATGTATATTAGAAAGTTAGTTCAGATTAATTTCACTGTTTTTTCCTTTTCCTGACTTATCCCAACAGTCCTCCTAAATGCTCCCTCCTTCTATTCCCCTGATTTTTTTTTAAATTGAAATCCCTGGATTAACTGATTAACCAGTGTCTGTCTGTCTCTCTCTCTCTCTCTCTCTCTCTCTCTCTCTTTCCATCTCTTTCTCCCTCCACCCTCATTTTCAACTAGCTTCTGCATATCAGAGAAAATATTTGACCTATGACTTTCTAAGTCTGACTTATTTCACTCAGTATTATAGACTTCTGTTCTATTCATTTACCAGCAAATACCAGAATTTCATTCTTTTTTTTAATTTCTGAGTATTACTCCATTGTGTATGTGCACTGCGTTTTCTTTATTCATTCTTCTGTTGAAGGGCACATAAGTTGTTTCCATAGCTTGGCTATTGTGAATTGTGCTGCTATAAACATTGATGTGATTGCATCCTTATAGTATACTGATTTTAAATCATTTAGAAATGCACTGAGTAGTGAGATAGCAGGGTTATATGGTGATCCCATTTCTAAATTTTTGAGGAATCTCCATCACATTGCCTTTCAGAGTGTTTGCTCTAATTTGCAGTCCCACCAACAATGTATGAGTGTAACATTTTTGCCACATCCTGGACAACGATCAATATTATTGTGTTCTTGATAACTGCTATTCTGTGGAAAGCAGTATGGAGATTCTTGGGAAAGCTGGGAATGGAACCACCATTTGACCCAGCTATTGCCCTTCTCGGACTATTCCCTGAAGACAAGAGCGTACTACAGGGATACTGCCACATCGAAGTTCATAGCAACACAATTCACAATAGCTAGACTGTGGAACCAACCCAGATGCCCTTCAATAGATGAATGGATAAAAAAAATGTGGCATTTATGCACCATGGAATATTACGCAGCACTAAAAAATGACAAAATCATGGAGTTTTCAGGGAAATGGATGGCACTAGAGCAGATTATGCTTAGTGAAGCTAGCCAATCCCTAAAAAACAAATACCAAATGTCTTCTTTGATATAATGAGAGCAACTATGAACAGAGCAGGAAGAAAAGATTAACATTAAACAGAGACATGAGATGGGAGGGAAAGGGAGAGAAAAGGGAAATTGCATGGAAATGAAGGGAGACCCTCATTGTTATACAAAATTACATATAAGAGGTTGTGAGGGGAATGGGAAAATAAACAAGGAGAGAAATGAATTACAGTAGATGAGGTAGAGAGATAAGATGTGAGGGAAGGGGAGGGGGAATAGTAGGTGATAGGAAAGGTAGCAGAATACAATAATTATTAATAGGGCATTATGTAAAATTGTGGATGTGTAACCGACATGATTCTGCAATCTGCATTTGGGGCAAAATTGGGAGTTCATAACCCACTTCAATCTAATGTATGAAATATGATATGTCAAGAGCTTTGTAATGTTGTGAACAACCAATAAAAAAAAGAGAAGGAGCTACAACTTAGAACTTACACAAACTGATCTTAGCAATAGCTCTTTGGGAATTCCTAAAGGAAAAAAAATGCATTTTTTAAAGCAAAGTTTCCCAACATCCAGATTTGGCTCCTGCAAAGAGGAAACTGGGACCCAGACAAACTATATTGCAGATTGCTTTGGCATTTGTCGCAGGGCTGAAAGAGCCTAGCAAAAAGGCCTGGACTAAAGCATATACCGGCTTAATTGGTAGCATGATAGGTGTGGAAAATAATTTATTATCCTCTTTTAGTCTTATAGCTTTCCATAAAAGGAGGTATGCATGGCTATTTTCAATGTCAAAATTCTTTGAGGGAGAAAGATTGACCCAATCTTTTTGTATTGGCAAAGAATTCATTACTCCAGGCTCATTTTGCCACCCTCTGTTCATCCCTAACATTGGCTGCCTACAGGTTCAGTCTAACCCCTTATTCTATCTGCAATATAAAAATGTGCACTTCCTCAGTCTCCATATCTCAATGCAAGTGTGACCTATGTCCACCATCTATCTATCACTCATTGCTTATTCATCCATATATTTGGACCTATTGGTAGTAACCTTGACAATGAATTTTTCCTTAGTGTACATGTTCCTTCTTTGCAACGACACATATCTCTATTCGTGAAAATCTATCAGACAATAAGTTCCTTGAAGGCAGAGGCTGTATCTTAGTAGTTATTGAATCCTAGTGATAAGCACAATTACTGACTCTTGGAAGATATTCAATAAATGTCATTTGAACTGATGGAACTATCTTGAGTGAACCCAATCCTGAGACCCCTAGGTGCCCACAGCAAATTTTTGTGCATCTGTCCTACACTCCTCTTCCTAGATGGAGGCTTTGAGTAAGGAAAAGAAAAACTGGGAGATGGTGAGCAAGGGGTGAAGACAGAAGTAAGGCTTTCCTCACAGGCTTCACAGAGGTTCTCCTAGGGGAAAGGCTGAGGAAGAATTCAATTTGCTGCATGTTTACAGTAAATTTACAATTTACAGTGTTTCTTGACCTAGGACCTTGCTCTCCTGATTCATTGTTGTTTAAAAGTATGTTATCAAAAAAAAAAAAAACAACAATGGAAGTGCTGAGGAGAGATATTGCCCAAATTATATGGTGATATTGTATGCATGTATTGATATTTAAAAAAATAACTGCTATTCTGACTGGAATGAGATGAAACCTTGATGTAATTTTGATTTTCATTTCCCCAATTGCTGGAGATGTTGAACATTTTTAATATATTTATTGGTCGTTTGTATTTCATCATTTGAGAAGTATTTGCTTAGTTCTTTAGCCCATTTATTAATTGGATTATTTTCATTTTAGTGTCAAGCTTTTGAATTCTTTATATCTGGATATGAATGCCCTGAGGAGCAGGTGGCAAAGATCTCTTCCATCTGTAGCCTCTTTCCATGCCCTTAATTCTTAAGTAAGATTCTTTTTTTTTTCTTAGAAGATTTAAGTCTGAAGAGGAAACAAACAGAACCAAACTAAAAAGAGTGGTACCAAACAAATTTATCATAGATCCTAAAGATTAACAAGGAGAATATCACCAAAGACTCAAGCAATGTGTCTTCTGGAATCGTTATTATCCTAGCTAAGCTAGCACATGGTGCCTAGCTTATAACCTATTCCATGGAAGTTGATTTGAAGATCATGGGCTACTGCTAGGCCATCATTCACTGCAGTGCTTGGGGGTGTGCATTTATAGATTAGTGGTGAGGTACAAATATGCGTCTTATTACCAAATATCTCTCCAAATTCTAAAGCACCATTTAATCTTCAGTGTACTTATTTGAGCAGTATTCATTTCCAGAATTCTCTTCTGATGAGGAAATATCACTTGGGGATGACACATATTTAGGAAAGTGTAACAGATGACCCAAATCAATTTTAGCATGCTGGAACCAAGACAAAATAATCACTTTGTACATGTTTTAAGGACTGTATTCTCAGTCTATTGGTGCATTTATAAATTATATCATTAGCGTTATAAGTTTGGGTCAATGAAATAATAATGACATTTAGCATTCTCCTACTTCCCCAACCTCCTTATCCTAAAAATGAAATAATTTCTTTTGTAGAACTACTAGATCTTAATCCCAGAGAGATATGAAGTAAAGGTAAAATAGTTTTGAAATTAGACCTTGGTTGTTGCTGAGTTACTATTTACTCACCCGTGAAATGGGAATGATAAAACCTATCTACTTACTCTAGTCTAACAATGAAGGGTGAAAAAAAAACATGTAAAGTCACCTGTCCAGTACTTGATACAGAGAAGAGATACATACGAGTTAGTAGCTGAAATTTTTATTATTATATCATAATCTTTATCACCTACTGGAGGTAATGAATACCAAATTTATATCTTGAATAATACTCTGAAAGCCATGACTATTTTGCTGGTTTTAGAAAGTTTTCACAGGAAATTAAATTTTCAATTGGTTTGCTAATAAGAGTTGATGAATTTTAGCTAATGGTGTGCTAGGAGACTGGTTTCCTTAAAAGTGCCTTTTCATATATTATTTAAAGATTTCTGTGGTCTAAATACCACTAGGATAATCAATTTCAAGCTACCAGTTTCATATCATTAGGTTAAAAATTAGAAAGACATGTTCACAATCTGCTGTCATGGACTGGTTGGTGCTAGCTGGCTCCTAACTCTAGGTCAACTCAATGATATCCAATTATTGGAATTATCCGTTCAATAAATGACAAACTCCACAAATAACCAACTCATCAAGTGACACATATTTCAATTAACCAATTTACAAAATGACAAATTTTTCAAAAGCTAATTTCCCAAAAGCTAACTTGCAGAAAAATAATATGCCATATGATCAATCCTCAAGTAATCTTAGTTACCATAACATATCAAATACTTTTAAGAGGAAGTAGAACAATTACTTCAGCCATGATCCCTCCAGAGGCAGGCGAATGCAAGAGCTGAAGAAAACCTTAAAAATATGCAGAAGACAGAGAAATCTACATATATGAAAATCCATTTGAATATTAAATGTGCTGACTGGAATATACAATATCCATGACCCTGACATTCAGCTAAAGTGGACTAAGAACTCCAGTTAAAGTGCTGAGAGGCAATAAACACATTTTGAAAAAAAAATCCTAATCAATTTGGCAATTTTTTCATTTGCTATTTTAATAAAAAAATCAATTTTTCAGCAAATTGGATTTATTTGAGTTTATTCCTATCTTTTTTGAGTGTGTGTTTTGCATCTAAAGATTCTGAAAAACAAAGAAACCATTTAGTAACAGCACATTTAGTCACTGGGGTCTGGATATGAACTCCAGGTATGTTTAAAGGGCTATGGTCAATAATATGAATGCCAAATTATTTTAAAATATAACAATGTGCATGAGACAGAGGAAAACTACAGAAGTACAGAATCTAAATTTAAGGGTTTTGAAGTCATGCTCAGAACGATTTAGGCTAGTGCGTGGTTTAGTTTAGCGGACTTACTCTAAACAAAATTACTAAATAGTTTATTTATCTTGGTCTCATCTCTTTTACAAATTTCCCATTCAGTGACTGTATGTAGCATTTCTGAGCACACTGCAAGCAATGCCAATAGATGCCCTTGGCCACTTGCAAGTTCACACAACCCTTCAGTAGCTCAATCTCCATATTCTCTTTCCACTTTTGCTCCGGTCTAACCGGTATCAGGTTATAGCACTTCAGAAATTCTGTTAGAAGAATAGATATTGAGATCAGAAAGGGACCTTCCCCTGTCTTTTACATTTATCTTCAATTTTACTGGCAGAGAAACTAAATTCTAAACATGAGATGTGATTTCCTGAGAGTCACAGGGGGAAAAGATACCTCATTAGAATTGCACCTGGATACAATATTTATGACCACAATTTATTTGTAGCTCCTTTCAGAAAAAGATGAACTCTGTTTCTTCAACCCTTTGGGTCTTGTCTGACTTTGAGATTTGCTTTCAATAGAATATGACAGACGTCACGGTGAGTTACCCTAGAGGCTCACCAGGTAAGGAGGTCAGTCTAGTCTTCTAAGGGGGAGAGGTCATATGGAGGATGAAGGCCAGCACCAAATGCCTAGCATGAAAGTGGAGCCATCTTGGACATTCCAGACTTGGCTATTCTCCAGCTGAATGAAGTAACATGGAATGAACCCAGATAAAGAGAGGAAGCCATCCAATTAACACGTAGAAGTCTGAGATTCAATTAGTCATTAATAATGTTTAAGTCACTAGGATGTTGGATTGATATGTTACATAGCAGTTTATCAATATTTTTAAAGGCATTATAATTGTTGCATAAAAATATATGCAAATTTTAAAAAGAAAAGTAAATAAGTTAGAATGTCAAGATGAAAGAAAAAGTGAAAATAGTACAAATAAGATGGTACAGGTGGAGAAAAAAAAATAGATTCACTTCTGGGCATATGGTTACAATGTCTAAAACACAGTCAACTATGCCTGAGAAGTGCCATTCATGAAGAAGGGGCACTGTTACCCCATGGCTATTGTAATGGGTGGTTTATTATTATAGTTTGGATCTGAAAGTCCCCCAAGGCTCATGTATTGAAGGCTTGGTCCTCAGATGATGGAGCTATTGACAGGGGGTTGAGACTTAGGAGCAAGACCTAGTTAGAGGAAGTAAATCTCTGAGGGTGTGCTTTATCTTATCCCCAGCCATTTCCTCTCTCTTTCCTTGCCTGCAGAATCTCCAGGTGAGCAGGTTTGTTCTACTACACCCTCTGTCCTAACATGCAAGGTCCCCATAGTACCAAAACAACAGATCCAAGCAGCCATGCTTACTGAAACCTAGGAAACCATGAGCCAAAATCAACTTAAACTTCCTTTGAGTTGATTTTCTCAGGTATTTTGTCTCAACAACAGAAAGCTCACTAACAGTTATATTTTTCAGATTTTTTCAAGAAGGAACACTGTCTGCATTTGTTCTCAACAATTTGTTACAGAATATTTATCTAGTAAAGAGCCTTGCAAAATAGATACAAGGTCCCCTTAGGAGGGAAGGAAAAGCATGTTTATAACTGGTTTAAAAAATAATTGTAGGGGTTCTGTGTTTGGGATTGAGGTCTCTGATAAACTTTGGGATTGTGGCATGCTTGGTGGCTAGGGAGTTCCGTGCAAAGCTACAGAATGTCTGGCTGTTGGGAAGCTTCTGTGTAAAAGACATGGGATGCCTGGCCGCTGTAGCAATGTTCTGTTTTAAGAGTTTTATTAGTTTCCACCTTGATCTTAGGCACAACTCCTTGGAATAAAGGAATTTACTTGCTAGATAACTACAATGTTTCACCAAGCTCCAGGGGCTCCAGGATCTGCCTGCTTAACAGTAACTTTAGACAATGGACTTTCATGAGAGCTTCACAAAATTCCTGACATTGCATATTGTAACTGTGAAATGCAACTGCAGAATAAGCAACCTTGCTGATTCTCTAAACAATAATGTAGTTATGGTACTAATGGCCTAATGTAACCTATTGATATAAATAATAGCAGTCACTTGGACAAGGAGTAACCTTCCTGCCTTTGTACCTTGTCTCTGTGTCTCTCCTTATTATTATTTCTTACAAATTTTGAGTTTCCTGAAGTCAGGTTTTCTTCCCTACAAACAACCTGCTGTGTATCCAGGAGTCACCTACTCCTTTTGGATGGACCCAGAAGAAAGTGAGGTGGAGAGAGGATCCAGCAGTCAATGTGCTGAGGTGCATGCTGCTTGGCATGACATGAGTAATGCAATCATGGGCCTCTGACCCAGGGGTCTTGGGTCCTCTGGCAGCAACAGTGATACTTTGTGGGACTACCTTGTTAGCTTGCAAGAATAAAACAATATCAAACCCTTTACAGTTTGAACATACCAACAATAAACACCAAACTAAGGTTGTTTATTTGTTTTTAAAAAATGTGGTTACATATCATCTATTAAATCAAGAGAGGGAATAAAAGGATATTTGACTCCAAAGCCAATACTCTCTTCTTTATTATACATAGTTGGGATTTTTATGATAAGACTTCAATGAAGTGTTAGCAACTGGTAATAGTTTTATTCATTATTCCTTTCATAAGGGAAAATGTATTAATATAAATCATAATTAGCCCGAGGATGATTGCAGGATTAATTAGATGAATGGAAAAAAAATGATGGCAGGACTTTCTAACTTTCCCCAATTTCTACTATTCAGAGAGCTATTTATTCCATATGCAATATGGCAAGAAGGTAAGAGTAAAGCTTTGAAGTTAGGGAAAACCAGATTCAATCATGATGTTATATCTGCTAAGTTGTACAACTTTGGGCGGGTTATATTCTTTTATTATCTTTGGCTTCCTCATTTCTAAAATGGTGCTAAATTGTTCAAATATAGCAATTGGACTATACTGTTTTGAGGAAAAAATTTTGATCTTTTTATCACACACTCAAAACAACTCAATAAATGATAACCTCCCTTACCATTTTGTGAAGGGTTAACACTGGTTCTTTTCCTATAAATGTTTTGATGCCAATGGCTTTTTGTTTTCCTCAGCTGTTACCAAAGGGAGCCCACAAGACAAAATGACTGAAAAGTCACAAATTACTTCAAGATTAAAATGAAAGCTTCAGGAGAATAAGATATTGTGATTCTCGCCGCTCCACCCAAGAAATGAGAACCATGTCTAGGACACAGAAGATGCTCAGTAATTGTTTGCTAAATAAGTTAATTGAAATGAGGCTAATCCAGAAGTCCGATGGGTAAAAAGAGAGACAGGCTTCAAATACACGTTTGATGAATGTCACTGAATAAGCATCCCTTTTATGAGCCATGACATCTCAGGTCTGCCTTGGAGCCCAAGACAGCACCAAAATATTGCCTTGAAGGCAAAAGTACCTGCAAGGAAATTAAACAGACTGCAATGAATTGGGGAAGGCTGTAGCACAAACAGAGAAAGGACTGTTCAGAAAATCACAAATGCCAAAGGCTTGTGCTATTCATCCACAGATTTGAAGGAGACTGCAGAGAATGTAAATCTCAGATGCCTCCTAGGCATACTTGGTAACAACATAGGACAGTGGTAATAATATCCCAGAAATTCTAACATTTTATCTTACAAATGGAAAATGGCATTTTTGGTTATTTTAAAAGCAATCTAATCTTGTTTGTGAAATAAACACAGGATCTCAAGAAAAAAAAATAAGAAGAAAGAATCATCAAGACCTTGTGCATATAATGACTATTAAAAACCACATAATTTTAAAGCTAAAAAATGTTCATCATTTCTGAATCCTCTTTAATGATGAAGAAGCAGAGACCCAGGGAACCTGTCAACTTTACAGTCATGTTCCAGGTCACTCGTCTATAAATTGATGACTAAAAAAGAAAAAGAATGGATCCCACCCATCAGAAATGCATCACCGGCTCCCTTTTGCAAACCTCCTGCCTGTCTGCTAATTAGTTAGCATCGATCCAAACCTGTTTAAGCCAAAAGCATTTTCCAGAACTGAGAGTCCCAACGATTTTGGCTTTTAAGTATCAGAGTTAAAAATAACTTTTATAGAAACATCACACAGGGGCAAAACCCAGTGCACATTTGGCCCCTGAATTTCAGGGAAACAAGCTTGTCTTCTCTGAGGAAAATTCCAGCTTCTCACCACAGCACAGATGTGGTGTGCCAGATCAAATCCATCATGACTAATAGTGAAAAATAAAAACCCTGTAAACAATTTCTTTTCCCCTACAAAATGAAGAAAAATTAGAACCAGCAAGAACTTAAATGTATTTAACTTGGACTCATTCGTCAGAGTTGGAAAGCCTCGTGTTTGGAATCATATTGCCTCGGCTCTCAGATGATTCACTGGAGTCTGTTGACTAGGTATCTGGCAAACACTCCAGACCGTGGCTACTGGCATGCGTGTCTAACAGATGTTAAAAAATGAAAGGCTGACAGTTCTATGGTATAATTAAATCTCTCCTTATTTCTCAAGTGCTATTTAATTTAATTTTAATCAAAAGTGATAACCATTCATAATGGTGGTGATAGTGACATTCATATTTTATGTAAGGCATTACCTGTTGTGATTTAAGAAGTTGTGCAATAATAAAAAAAAATCCCTTAGCTAAGTTTATTTAACATTGCAAAAACATCAGAAAAGCAATGAAGTTATTCAAGAAAGATAAAGCTTCAAGTGTTCTCATAAAACATTAAGACAAAAAAATGATCTCCTTTGTCAGTTTTCTAACTTTGTAACTAAAATGGGAGGGACCATTTCCTTGGGAGGACTAGGGTGTAAATATACTTACTAGAAAGGGGTGACTTTTATTTTCCAAAGCTGATTAAAGTATCTGAGCAGATAATTCAAGGCACTCGATAGCACAGAAGTTACTGAGTTTAACTCGATGATATTTATTCTATTGCCTTGGTTATGAGGATGGCTTATATATATGCAGTGCTTAGGATGCATTTCAGAACTATAAGGGACTTTAAGGATACACTGATGTGACCTTCAAATTTCATTAATGAGGCACATAGAAACAAAGTAGTGGGTGTGATTTACCAAATACCTATTGACAGGTAAGAGGAAGAACCAGAGTGACAGCAATGAATGCTATCTTAAATTTTGTCCTAAAGTAAAATATTGTAATAAGAATATGCCACCTGTTAATATTGTTTTGAAGTATGATGGAGGCTAATGGTTCTCAGTAATATTTCCTGCTCTCTTACAGATAGGTTCTTCATAGACTAGAACTTTCTGGCCTCCTGTAATTAGAAAGGATCATATAAGTAGTTCAGACTAATGAGTTATGTGCAGAACAAATAAGCGTGTCATTTCATAGTTGAGCGACCAATGGCCAATTGTGAAATTTTTTGGCACTTTCTCTTTTCCCTAGACACAGTGTTCTAGATCCGGGGTCTCTCCATCATGAATCCTAGAGTCAAAATATAAATGAAGCTCAGCAGAGTCCTAGCCAACCCACAGAAGAAAAGAAGCACCAGTCGTTTCTATTAGTTCAATTTCTACTTGTTATCACAGCTAAATCTAACTTACCCTGACTGAGAGAATAACTGAATAACTGCAACTTTTATAAACTTAGGCTGGGGATGAAATATTGCTAATCTCCTTTTCTCCATCAATCACTATCAGCACTGAGAAAGAAAAGCCATTTGAAAAAAAAAATTTAAATACTACCAGATATTGTTAATAAAATCTTAATTCTAAATCAACTTACACACATTTTCCCCAAATTTCCCCAGCTAGATTATCCCATGTAAAAATCTCAATATGCTGTCCTTAGATCCACATCATCTTTATCATATTTTTTTTCCATTTTTTTATAATTATCTACTATAGCAACAGTCATAAAGGCTCAAATTATTAACCATTTACTATATGCCAGACATAATTCAAAGCCTTCTAATTCTGCTAATTTAATTATAACAAGCACCCCATTAAATAGGTAAAGAGAGGTTAAGTAAAATTTCCAAGGCCACCTAAGTAGTAAAGTACATAACTAATTCCAAATCTAGATAGTTTAGCTCTGGAGTTTATACTAATCATTTATCAATATTGTACAACAGTATACTTTGTTTGAAGATTTAGAAAGGATTAATATGTTTTGACTAGGAAGTCGTGTACTAATTGAACAATTTTATAATTGAGTCATTGGTTCCTAGTCAGTAGGTATATTTATTTAATAAATATACTATATTTATTTACTATATATACACAGTTACTATATTTGTAAAATCGCCAAAACTGGAATAGTTGAATATTTACAAGCTTTCAAAAAAAAAATTCTTGGGAATATGCTAATAAGATGACAAAAGATAGGGCAAGGCAATTCCTAATAGCACTCCTCTGACCCATATCAAATATTAAGAATTAAGTCTTCATAGATACTTCCACATTCATATATGGACAATGAATGGCAGACGGAACACCACCTAAAAAGAAAAGGGATAGCAGAGAGATGAAAGGAAGGTGCTTAACACAAGTAATTTTCCATCTCTATACCTTCTAACATGATGTCAACTTTACAGTCACGTTCCAGGTCACTCATCTATAAATTGATGACTAAAAAAGAAAAAGAATGTATCTCACCTATCAGAAATGCATTTACCCTCGAAAAAAAATGGTGACTGGTATACAGGAGAAGTCCTTATATATTCTGTCTGGGAATACAAAAGAGTGAAGCTGGGAAATTATGGACTCTAGATGGAATAAGTCAGAGAAGAAAGTCACCAACTGTTCCTAGCCACACACCTGCCCAGTTTTCAATCACACCTGGGCTTAGAGCAGCTCATCCAAGGACTGAAGAGTTAAACTGTATCTGAGGCTGCAGACACAGGAGGAACAACTCTTCAGTATGAAACCAACAACAAAAAAATCACCTATTCAAACCAAAGCAGCATCAGTCCCTGGAGGAAAATGACAGAATACAGAATCTCAAGAACTCAATATTCCTAGTGCCCAGAATAAAACGGCTTCAAAGCAAACTGCCTCACCGTAGATATAGAGAATCCCTTCATAATGATCAGAATATCAATTCATCATCAAGCTGTAACAAGCAGAAATGGGTAAATTCCCAGTAACAGAGCTTCACAAAATATGAAATAAAAGTTGACACAATTAAAGTTAGGAATAGGTAATTTCCATAACATAGTTATAAACTTTAACACCACTCTGTCGGTACTTGATATAAGACCTAGAAACACATACAGGAAAGGTGAAGAAGGATATGCATGACTGTTATGGTTTGAATGTGAGATGTCCCCCAAAAGCCCATGTGTAAGACAATGTAAGGAGTTTAGAGGAGAAATGATTGGGTTCTGAGAACCTTAATCCTTAATCCAATCAGTGGATTAATCTCTTGATAGGAATTAACTGAGTAGTAATTGAAGGTGGGTAGGGTGTGGCTGGAAGGGGAGTATCACTGGGGGTGTCCTTTTGATATATATATATAGTGTGAACTTTTATTTCATATTTTGTGAAGCTCTGTTACTGGGAATTTACCCATTTCTGCTTGTTACAGCTTGATGATGAATTGATCCTCTGATCATTATGAAGTGATTTTCTATATGAGGGACCATCACTAGAGATACAGAAAAAATATTATGAACAACTTTATTTCAATAAATTTGAAAACCTGCCTGAAATAAATACATTACTTGAAAGTCATAAATTGCTCAGACAGAAAAAGACCAAAAAGTGAGAGAGAGAGAAACAGAGAGAGAGAGAAAGAGAGAGCTGATCTTAGCCTCTCTGTCCATCCTGATCATCATGTGAACTGCTTACCTTTGCCATACTCTTCTGCCCTGATGTTCAGCCTCACCTCCAACCCTGAGGAATGGAGCCTGTTGTCTAGGGACTGAGACTTCTGAAACACTGAGTACCCAAATAAATTTTCCTTTTCCTTCTTGGATCTTTTAGTCACAACAGCAAAATAGCTGACTAAAATAATGACAGTCAAACATCTGGATTTAATGAATATACATGCACAGAGAATTATACCTTAAAAATTTTAAAAATGAATTATTTTCAAGTACCCAACAATGTTTAACAGAATAGAACACACAAATCTTAATGCAAGTCTTAATAAATATGAATCATTTGAAACCATACTGAGCATGTTCTCTGACCATGACAAAATTGAATTAAAAATAAAATAAGAAGATATTGCAAAGTCTCTGAAATTTTGGGACATTAACAACATACATCCAAATAGTCATTGACTTAAAGAAGAAATCATACTCGTGAACTTTATAAATTTAGGGTCATGTGTATTGTCTTTTACATGCTAAATAAATTGAATTAAAAGCAAAAAAATCTAAAGGAAAAAAGTAAATTACAGATACATTGGAAGATATTGTGAATTAAATAATAATGAAAAGGAATCATAACAATATTTATAGAATGCATCCAAATCTATGCTTCAAGGGAAATTCAGAGCTTTCAATTTCTATTTTAGAAAAGGAGGAATAATCTAAACTTCTACCCAAAGAAGAAAGATAAAAAGGAAGAGAAAGCTAAATCCAGAGAAGCTGAAGAAGGGAGAGAAAGATAAAAGAAAAATAAAGATATAAAGCAGAATTTTTTAAAAATCTGCAAAACAAATTAGATATACCTCTAGTCACAGTGACAAGGAGTGGGGAAGATAGAAGACACTAGTTTCCATATCAGGAATGGAAGGACCATCACTAGAGATACAGAAAAAATATTATGAACAACTTTATTTCAACAAATTTGAAAACCTGTCTGAAATAAATACATTCCTTGAAAGACATAAATTGCTCAAACAGAAAAAAACCAAAAAAAGTGAACTTCTTTATATTAATGAAAAACTTAAATTCAAAATGAAAAATTCTTTCATAATGAAGTCCCCAGGCTCAGGGGGGTTATTTGTGAAGCCATATCTGGTTTGCCCGGCCCCATAATGGGAGAAGGAATCAACTATAAAAGGCAGAAAATCTTCAGAGTAAGGAAGATCAGGATATTGGGACTGCAATGGAAGACCAGGGTTTATAATTACCAACATTCATCAAAATTCACAATTCAAATGGATTTATTTTATTGCATGTAAATAATGCCTTAATAAAATATTTTTAATAATTAAAACATTAAAGAAGGATATAAACTTAAAATTTCATGAGCTATTTTCAGTTTGCCATGCAATATTTTGGCAAGATCCCTAGGACTGTGCATCAGATGAGTTTTTGTAAAACATTATAAAATTACCAAACAGAAAAGGCAAGTCTATAATAATCATATATCAGCTTTTATTTTATAAGTGGCTTAATACAGGGGAAAAGGAGAATTAGACTCAAAACACATACTTTTAATCTAAGGAAACAGTGTTAACAGTTTTTTTTCCTAATAGATCTCTAAAGACTCTGACAAAAATTTTTAAAAATAAAAATAAACAACATCCTTCTCTTTTCAAGTTGGTCACTCTTACTGTTACAATTGGTTCCTCCTGAGGCAATGGATTTCTGTTTTGTGCACACTCTAATACTATCAGGAAATGCCAGAACTCAGCAATTGCACAGGTGAATCATATTGAGGATAGTTCAATAATATGTGGAGACAAAGAAATAATAAGAGGTGGCTTACTGATCTGATATACACCAATAATAGTGGAGAACCAGGTCAAAAAAAACAACCAAACAGAACACCCCTTTCAGTTCTGTTCCTAAGGCTACCAAAAGAAACTAAGTGGCAAGATACTTCTTCACTTGAATTTCAGGTTCCTCATCTAAAAAATGAAGTCATTTGGATTTGATAGTTTCTAAGGCCCTTTCCCAGCTGAAATATTTTATAGTTTGAAGTCACTAAAAGATACTATGACACTGAAATTAATTCTGAGACTAAGCATAAGTTTCAGAGCCAATCATGAAATGTCTATGTCAAGGTTCCCCAACTTTAAATTTTATAAAATAGTTAAATTCTAAAATTAGACGCTTACTTTTTAACACAGTGAGGCTATCTTTTGTATTTTGTTAAGGAATTTATAAAAAGGGAAGAATAAAAACAAATAAAAATTGGCATATGTACTGCTTCTTATGAAAATCATATTTTAATTTCAAAAAATAACAAAATATCAAATTAAAGCATATATCTTTAATTTTTGAAAATCTGACTTCCTTTTTATTCTTTTCTTATTGCAACACTGATTAATAAAAATTTTATTCCTGTACTGCTTTTTGGAGTGTTTGTAATGATTGGTCAGCTCTGCATCATCCTCTTCCTGTACCCTAGTTGAGAAGTCGCTGTGCTAATGAGTGCTCAGCCTTCTTCCCTATGACCCAGCTGATATCATCTTTGATCTTCTCCTTAAGTCATCCAGCCAGTAGGAAAATATTGTCTTTCTCTGAGAACAACTGAACTACTCTTAAAAACAACAAATCTAGTTAAGGTCACAAGACAACTAGAACTCTCGTATGAGTGGTGGAAATGTAAAATGGTATAAATCTTGGAAAACAGCTTGACAATAACAAAGCTATTCCTGACAGCTTGCTTACTCACAAGAAATTAAATAACAGACACAAATATGACTTAGATATTCATTGCAATTTTACTCAAAATTGCACAAAAATTTCCCAAATGCCCATCAACCAGTAAACAGATAATCAAATTGTGATATATTCTATATATAGTGCTCACCAATAATAAGCAACATACTACTGATCCATGCAACATCCTACACAAATATCGAATTAAAAAAATACATTAAGAAAAAAAATCCAGATAGAATAGAATCTGTCTTCTATTAGTGCATTTTTTAAAAAAAATGTATATCTTTAGTTGTAGTTGGACACAATATCTTTACTTTTATGTGGTGCTGAGGATCGAACCCAGGGTCTCACATGTGTGAGGCAGGTGCACTACCACTGAGCTACAGCCCCAGCCCTTCTATTAGTGCATTTATGTAAAGTTATGGAACAAGCAAAAGAAATCTATAGTGACAGAAATTGCATCAGTGATTACTTTGGGTAAAGGGCAGTGGTGGTTGGTTGCAAAGCAATGGTTACATTCATTTATTGTCTGTCAGACTTATCAAACTGTATATTTAAAATGTATGCATTTTAGCAACTAGGTATGGTGGCACACACCTGTAATCCAGCAGCTCGGAAGGCTGAGACAGGAGGATCGAAGGTTCAAAACCAGCCTCAGTCACCTTGAGGTGCTAAGCAACTCAGTGAAACCCTGTCCCTAAATAAAATACAAAATAGGGGTATGAATGTGGCTCAATGGTTGATTGGTCCTGAGTTTAATCCCTAGAACCAAAAAAGAAAAAAAAAATGTATACATTTTATTATTTGAAAATCATGCTATATAATGTTAATCTTAGGTAAAAATAAAAATATGTATTCCAAATTTAGACCTTTCCTTTGTAAAACTGGACACATTAAATTTTACTCATAAACAGAATAATTCAAAAATACTTACTGCATGTTTTAAAGAATCAGCATAAAAAGGAAAATTATATTAGAACAAAGTACTTGCTTATGAAGTTGATTTAATATAAGTAGCCATTTTTAAATGGTTTGCTTTGAAGCAGAAGTGATATGTTACACTTATACTTCCTTTTTCTAAAACTTCATGTTAACTAATGGAAAAATTTTGACAGATTATTCTATGGTTACTTTTACTATTTCTAATCTAATAGTTGTGATATCTATCTATAAACTCATACACACATACATATATATATATATATATATAATTATATATTATACATAATTTACTAATGTGCTGATACATATCATCAAAATATCTGGTTAAGTGCCAGCTCCATTAGGGGATCAAAATAGTGCACATTATATATCTGACAATACCTGGCAGGATGCCTTATGTTACTGAAAATATACGGAATAGCATTAAACTGAATGGAAATGAATCAGAACAGTGTGACACAGTATAAAGGGCACTGGGCTGGTATTTAGGAAACTTCTGTTCTGATTCTGATTCTGGCTCTGTCTCTTAGATGCTTGAAATAGTCATTTCATTTCTCTGTACTTCAAATTCCCCATTCACGGAGTGAATGTATTAGGCCTGACTTTGTGCTCAAACACTGATCTGAAAGCTAGGAATAGTTGTTCCCTAACATCATGCAGAAACCAGTCAAGTGGAGAAACATAATATTATGAGCTATACTACAACAGTACAGCAAGTGCCATGATGAAGAACAATAAGGAAGGCATAAACATAGGCTGCAAGATTCCTCCCTTGACCTAAGTCTGGAGGAGGCACAGAAGGCAGATTGAGAAGCATTCCAGATTTTACCACTAAAACCACTTACATAGGTGTTCAGCCACAGCATCTTTACCAGTGAAGGAAATCAAT
The DNA here is from genome assembly GCF_045843805.1 of Urocitellus parryii. NCBI lineage: Eukaryota > Metazoa > Chordata > Mammalia > Rodentia > Sciuridae > Urocitellus > Urocitellus parryii. The sequence continues at coordinate 177,232,619 of NC_135531.1, forward strand.
CATAACGTAAAGTGAGAGAGGGACAGATTCCACAGCTGTACTACGTGCTGGGAAAGAGCAGTCTTATTATCCTTGGTTAACTATGATCTTCCCTATCTTCTACCTGAGGTTTGAATGCAGCCATGAAGGCCATTGATAGAGGAATATGGATAACTGCCAGGGCTTGGCTTAGTACCAATCTGGTAATGGGGAAATGGAAGGCCTACTTTTGAGTGTTCCTTCTGCCCTTGCATTCTTCCTATGCCTTAAACTGGGCCCTGTCAGCAAAGGGTGGCAGTCTCTAGGAAAAGCAGAAGTACTTTGCACTTGCTCAAAGGCAGGTTGTCCTGGGGGTCACAGAAGCATGAAGTAGCTTGGTCTAGATTGCCACTGTAGGGATCCTTCCCATGAGATGCCCTGCCAATGTAGACAATCACCAGGAAGAATGCAAGCTAGTGGCTAGCTCCCAGAGTGCTGTTTCTATGTCCAGGTGCCTGTTACAGGCAGTCCCTACAAAACGAAACTTTGAAGAAAAGCATCTAAAGAAAACCATCTAAAGAGCATAAGAAAACACAAACAAAATGAGGAGATGTAAACTAATGTCACTAAACATGGATGAAAGGAAGGAAAGGGAAAGGAAAAGCAATTTTAATACTAGACAAAAGAGAGGAAAAAGAATATGTGAAAGAGTGTTTCAACCGTTTAAAAGGAAAAGGAAGTCTTTTTATTGTTTTGGTATCAGGAATTGAATCCAAGGGTGCCTAACCACTGAACCACATCCCCAGCCCTTTTTTTTATGTTTTATTTTGAGACAGGGTCTTGCTAAATTTGCAGGACCTTGCTAAGTTGCTGAGGCCGGCTTTGAATTTGCAATCTTCCTGCTTCAGCCTCCCCAGCTGCAGTGATCACAGGTGTGTGCCACCACACCTGGCCTACATTTGTCTTAATAGATATCAATAAGGCATGTGATAAAATTCAATATTTACTCTTACTAAAACCGTCTGATATATTAGAAATGGAAGAGGAATGTTCAATATTTTAAAAAGTGTCTCTGAAAATCCCACAAAAAACACTGTATAATTTAACTGAGCAGTGGAAATTTTAATTTAAAAATAAGAATAAAGGGCTGTGCATGTGGCTCAGAGGTAGAACACTTGCTTTACATGCTCAAGGCCTTGGGTTTAATCCCCAGCACTGAAAAATAAAGGAAGGAATGAAGAAGAACGTAAATTTAAGCAAATGAAATATATGAAGATGAGAAAAATAAATAAAATTCTATTTATACATATAATTATCTAAAGCATCTACTGTAAATTATTAAAATTCATTAATTTTTTCTATAATTCTTGATCAAAACATCAATGTCCGAAACTCTGTTGATTTTTCTATAGCTATGAGTGTATAACAGAGGAATATAGATTAAAATATTCTTTACAATAGCATCAGTCATATAAATTACCTAAAATAAATATTTTTTAAATACGGAAGAATTTTACAAAAGTAGTTTATGACTAAGAGTCCTTAAAAAAGGTTTTCTAAATAGAGAGCTATCTTGTATTCATTGAAGAGAGAATGAAATATTAATGTTTCAGTTCTTTTGAAATTGAATGAGACTTAATGTAATCCTAACTGTATTATTCATATTTCTGTCACTATACCAAAATACCTGTGTTGATCAATGTATATAGAAATATTTATTTTGGAGTCTCCCGTACATGATTGATAACCCTTGTTTTGGGTCTGTGGTAAGGTAGCACATCACAGTAGAAATGCCTGAGAGAGCAAAACTGTTGACATTTAGGACCCAAGGACCTAAGAAAGACAGAAAAGGCGGCTAGAGTCCCAGGATCACCTTAAAGGCCACATCCCCCAAGACCCAAGGACCTCCCACAATGCCTCATCTTCTGAAGTGCCAATAATGCCATAGTGGGTACCAAGCCTTTAGCACACAGGCTTTTGGGGAACATCTAAGATCCTTACAATAGCACTAACCAAACTTCAAGGTCTTTTTTAAGTGAAAATATACACATAGAGCCTAAAATGTATAGATGTATAGATGAACAAAGAGTCCCATGGACAAGACAGTCACCAAAAAAAACAAAAACAAAAACAAAAACAAAAAACTATGAATGTAAAATTATCTTCCCTGATCCAAGGATTTATCACAATCTGCAGTAATGACAAAAGGAAGGAACTGGACATGGATAGAGACATAGAATAACAAAATGATAGCGAGCCCAGAACATGAAATGGCAAATAGACTGTACAATAAAACTACTGCCACAATTATTAGAAGGAAAAATGTAAAATTGGTCCCCGTCCTAGCATTGTATGCAAATATAAATTCCAGTGGGATTAAAAATAATGTCAAAAACAAAACTAAAAATTTTCAAGTCAAGCCAGATGCAGTGGCACACCCCTCTGATTCCAGTGACTGAAGACTGAAGCAGGAGGATCTCATGTTCAAAGCTAGCCTAAGCAATTTAGGAATGTCCCAAACAACCTGGAAACCCTCAAAATAAAAAAAAAAAAAAAAAAAAGCTGGGGAGGTGGCTCTGAGGTTAAGGGTGCCTGGGTTCAATTCCTAGTACAATTTTTTTTCCAAGTCAATATTAAAGCACTCTAACACCATGTATAGAAAAATATTCTGTAATCAAGCTACAAACTAAGAAAGATTTGATAGACTTAAATATTTAAAACCTAATACCTCCTATTTATCTATTCAGCCAAGATAGGGAGAAAAGACGTTTCACACCTAGGATAGCTATTTGAAATATGAACTATGTCTAACAAAGAATTAGTGTCCACAGTATATAAAGATTCTTCATACTAATAAGAGAAAAAAAAGAACAAAATGTTGAGAGGTACTTTACAAAGAAGTAGCCAGTCACTATATAAAAAATATTCACTCTATTAGTATTTTACATAGTAGGGAAAGGAATTAATATTAAAAGAAATAGAGCACCTTCTAAGAAACTTACATTGATCATGTATTTGTGCATTACTGACTTCCTTGAGACAATCCTACCAATTACATTGTTCTAAAGCCATTAAATGCTGTCTTTGATTTCTTAAAACAAAACAAAACAAAACAAAATATTTGATCTAAAAATGACCAGGGATTTTTCAAATTAAAACCACAATGAGATAACATTGGTTACAAACGGACTGCAAAAAACTTAGTTCCTGAAAACATGTACTATAAAGGTCAAAGACACTCACATACTGCTAGCGGGAGTGTGAATGTATGGGAACATAAAACAAAATAGAAGTCCAAGAAAAAAATGGCACTGTTTGGGAGAAGTTAAAATATTTGTGCCATGAACTCCAGGAACTCCCTTTCTGGTTTCATATCATAAAGATACTCTTGAATATAGATGCCAGAATATAATGGCACTGAGTGAAATAGCAAAATACAATGTTAAGGTTTGGATGTGAAATGTCCCCCAAAAGCTCATGTGTGAGACAATACAAGAAGGCTCAGAGGAGAAATAATTGTGTTATGAGTCTTAACCCAATCAGTGAATTGATCCCCTGATAGGGATTAATTGAGTGGTAATTGAAGTGGTAGGGTGTGGCTGGAGGAGTTGGAACTGCGGCCTGGCTTTGGGTATATTTGAATGGCGTTTCTCTCTCTCTGCCATTGATCATCATGTGAGCTGCCTCCCTCTGCCACACTCATCCATCATGATGTTCAGCCTCACCTGGAGCCCTGAGGAACAGAGCCAGCCTTCTATGGACTAAGACCTCTGAAACCATGAACCCTAAATAAACCTTTGCTCTGCTATAGTTGTGCTGGTCAGATCATTTAGCCACAGCAACGTAAAAAGCTGACTAAAATAAAAACTGGTACCAGAAGTGGCACAGCTTTGGGGAATGTACTTATATCTGGAGAGTGGAGTTTCTCTCTCTCGGTTTTCTGATCATGATGTGAGCTGCTTTCCTCTGCCACATTCTTCCACCCTGGTGTCCTGCCTCACCTTAAGCCCTGAGGAATGGAGCCGGCCTTCTATGGAATAAGACCTCTGAAACTGTGAGCCCCCAAATAAATTTTTCCTCCTTTTTAATTGTTCTAGTCAGATCTTTTAGTCACAGCAGAAGAAAAAAAAATCTGACTAAAATAACAAATATATTTCAAATATTTATCAATGATAAGGTAGATGTTTATATGATGAAAAATATATACATGAGTGACAATCAATGAATAAAATATATGCATGGTAACACAGATGACTCTAAAGAACATAATGTTGAGCAAAGAAAAGCATAGAAAACTAAATCATAGAGCTTAAAAAATATAGAGAATTAAATGGAATACTATTTTGAGAAGGAAAATATGGCACGAAACAAGATAATCATGGGAAAAAACATTTCATGAGTATAATAGGTAAATAAGAACTATAATAAAATATGAGAGGTTGTAGGAGTCATCAAATCTACTATGCCATGAACTAATAAAGAGTTGATTATCTCACTTCTGTGCAACTGAGGAACCAGACTCCACAGTCTCCAGGAGGAGGACAGAGGAGTGCATTTTACTAGTTATGGAGAGAGAGATGATGTGCATCTTCACACCTCTCTGTCACCCATACCCTCTATATGATAAAGGTGTTAGGTATGGGAGTCTCTGCATGCTAGATCATTTATAACACTTTAGCACCCTATCAAATGTTAAGAGCTGCAATAATTATTAGAAATGCAGAGTCTAGAGGTAAGGTAACATCAGTATCCATGTATTTCCAGGTGTCCAGCAAGTTCACAATTGTATTAAGGTCTGAAAAATATGGGGGCATTGATTAATGCCCTCATTGTTTTAGAAGTAAAAAAATCACCTTAATTCTTAATCTAGTTAGCCATTTGTTAAGGTCAGTGGTAGTAGTCTCTGATTGCAGTTTCTAAATACTGTGGATAGTGGTAAATTGAGATAAAGATATTCTTATCCTCAATGTTAAACTAATTATCATTGTTCCTGATTCTAAGCTATCCGGTTCGAACATCCTCCAATCAATAACCTATCACTCAGAGAACAAGCATTTCTTAAGTATTATGCATAGCACCGCATATGCTACTAGTACACAAGCTGTTGATCAGTGACTCCAGAAGCTCTGGAATCCATGGTCCAGGCTACATCTTGCAGGTGTGATATCAACCACTTGGCCTCCTAGGCAGGAATGGCAGAATTCAAACTCTGCTTGTTTCATTTTAACCTGAGTGGTCCTATATCATCATATTTTTCATTTGTCCTCTCTTATAATACCCTCATTTCTGTAGATGAAGAAGGGCTTGGAATGGTGTTTCCAGGAATACCATTAAGCCTTGGAATCTTCTGGAAAATTTAAGCTTGAAAATTTATAACATAGTCCTGCTGTTCAAGCCTTTTATAGCTGGGAGAGATAGTTTTGACCCTTTAAATCATTTTATTTCCTTTAAAATCTCTGTCCTGTCCAATCTAGTAGAGAAAATCAAATACAATGAACAAGATAATACAAAGATCACCTGAAGCCCTCCAAATGGCTGAGATGGAAACCCAGTTACTTTAGATTCCTGGTTAATCTCATGTCATGAAGTGCTGCCCAAACTCCCAGGGAGTTTAGTGGAGAGTATCTTTGTTTCTTAGCAACAGGCCTTTTTTGAGTTGGAGATAACTTTATGGAAACCTATTCACCCAGAAATAGAAGGAATGTAAATAAATGTTTTGAGACACTAAAGCATATTTCTCAAGCTATCCTTTCATTTGATGAAAACATTTTTAAAATGTATTACCTCATTTCTTACCTTTTAACACTGAACATTTTTTTAAAAATATTACCCTGGAGACAGAGTAGCCATGGACATCCTAAGCACATTGTGCAATAATATAGTGATGTCTTCAACAAACAAAGCAGTGTAGAACTTCTTCCTCCCATATTATATCCCCAGTTGAGATTGCTTTTCCATACAGGAAGTTTTTTTTTTACTTACAATATCAAAGTAATTTCACACATAATATCTAACATTTATATTGAGGTAAGAATATTTGCTATGATGAAAACTTCCCAAATTATTTGATCACATGAAAATGATATTATTTTTTTTCTCTTAGTATTTGACTTCTGGTAGTTTATCACATGCTTAATCTTTAGAATGTCTTTATTTTTTAAGACAGTATATATATAAACATTGAAGTTTATTGAATTTACAAATCTCAAGTATGCAGCTAAGTGTACAACCACATGACTAAAATTTCTTGATCAAGAAAATTCTCAAGAATACCAGAATGTTCCTTTGAACTTATTCATCATAAATAGCCCCTCTAAGATATAATCATCATTCTAACTTTCTTTATTAATTTACTTTGCCTGTCCTTGAACATCGCAATTTGGATCGTATAATGTATATTCTTTGTGAGGATATTTTTGCTCCATGTAATCATAATGCTGGTAAGGGTCATCCATGTTAATTCATTAAATTATTATATTTAATTGCTGTATAGGTGTCTATGGCATGAAATATACCAGAATTTATTTATCCATTCTTTTACTTATGGAGAGTTGGATTGTTTCCAATGTTTTGATATTGTAACTAAGAGTACTAGGTACCTACATTTTAGAAGACATATACACTCTATTTTCTGGATCACATACTATAGGAATGGATGGATAGCATTTAGTAAGTACTGTTAAATTTCATTTCAAAATGAATGTAACAATTTTTTATTCCCAACTGAATGTATGAGAATTACCCCTGCTAATACTTTGTGTCATCAACCTTTGCTTCCTCTCTCTTATTTTGAACTTTAGCCTTTCTATGGGTATGAGAATGGAATTTTATGGTTTAATATAAATTTTGCAACAACTTTCTCCAGGTGATCTTGGGCCAGCCCACTTCTTCCCCCTTTATCAGGATGGTTCTCAAAAATAACTAGAACATTCTAGGTATGTCAAATTTTGAGACAAAGAGGGCTGGCCAGAACAGATCAGGCTCTTATACAGTTTCTCCTAGATACAGAGTGTCCACTGGCTTTAGTTCAGTAAGTTACGTTGCCCCAGGGTATAATCTAGGTGGGCTGCTTTCTAGCACCCTCCAGTGTAGTGCAAGTGGGACACAGGAACATGAGGTTCTATCCACCCTGGCAGCTTTCCTGAGCTTGAGGGACTGGCCCCAAATGAATCCCAGGCTTCCACTCTCCCTTGCTGCCGATATGAAAAATCCTTCCACGTAACTTTTGACTGCATGGGTGTTCTGTCTCACCAAATCAGATAAGTTGGAAGCCAGTGCATAATGAGCCTGTTTCACAATTTTTTTCTTTATAATTATTTTGGTTTGTTTTCATTTCCTTTCTCCTTCATCAAGTACATTTAGTTGAACTTTTAATTTTGAGATAATTGTAGATTTACATGCAGTTTACCCAGATACTTGCAAGTATTAATTCTTTTTCTAATACAGCTATGGCTTCATAGTTTCCATTTTAAATGTGCTCTTGTCAAAGTTACCAAATAATAAAGACTATTGCTACACACACACACACACACACACACACACACACACACACACATAAAATCTAGATTCATAAGTAAATGAAAGAGATTTTAGGCATGGGGACTTTGTGACTTTGAAGGGAAGGGGCTTTTTTAAGGTGATCCAGTTCTAGTTTATGGTAGGAATCATCTAGTATTGCAGTAATATATCTGAAAATATTATTTAATTCAGTTCAGAGAATTTTGGAAAAAAATTAGCATACATTTACATCCTAAATAACCAAAAGTTTCAAATACCCAAGAGTTGAATTGTCTAAACTATCCAAAAATGAAGCACTGCTGCTGTGTGTCTGTATTAATTTTACACTATGACACATTTTTCCCTTAGACAGATCACTGGTTTTGTTTATTTGTTTGTTTGTTTTAAATATTGAGGGCCTAGAATTACAGTATTTGAGAAATATTGGCTCTAGAGATACAGAAAATCTCCTAAAAATATGTCTTTCATGGCTTCCTACACTATTTCTGCCCAGAATACCTGACTTCAGAGCAATAAAATTGTCATATACATCACAAATTGAATAGAATAAGTTCTTTTAACATAAATGAGCAATATGTATATCTATGATCATTATTTTACCAAAACCAGTGTTAATATTTCAGAAAACTAAAAATGAAGCAAACTGTGCTAAGATAAACAAAAATATTTAAATATATAAATATATTTTCTTCTTTCTTTCTTTCTTTCTTTCTTTCTTTCTTTCTTTCTTTCTTTCTTTCTTTCTTTCTTTCTTTCTTTCTTTCTTTACCAAGGATTGAACCCAGGCACCTAATCACTGAGCCACATCCTGAGCTACATTTATTTATTATTTATTTAATTTTGAGACAAAGTCTAAATTGCTTAGGGCCTTGCTTAGTTGCTGAAACTGACTTTGAACTTGTCATCTTCCTGCCTCAGCCTTCCAAGCCACTGGGATTATAGAAGTGTGCCACCACACTATGGCTTTATTTTCTTAACTGTTATTCAATATGTCTATCTAGGTATCTATCTGAATGAAGGATTAGATATTAGTTTCAGTACAATACTGCACAAACTTTAAAAAAAAAAACTAGAGGCAAACATCTAAGAATTTATATACAAAATTATTGGTAAAAATAAATGAAAAAAATCATAAAATAAAATACTAACTTCTCATTTTATAGACTTGTTCCTGGCAACTTTATTGAGAAATAATATCGGCAATGCCTAACAAGACCAACAACATCATATTGTATTTATTTTTATATTGACAAAACAGCCACTAGCCACTAAGACTCCTTTTCAAGGTTTATCTATTTCTCCTCTCAAATTCATGTTTCTTTTTCCCTCCATCCCTTTCATTTCTAAATCATGTCTTCTCAGTTATTTAAATGTTTTTCATTATTTCTATCTAAAATTGCTTAACACCATCTTTCTGCAAAAAATAATAATAATAACAATTATGTAACCCCTGCAGAGAAATAGCTCCACAATTCTACCAATTCTATTTGAAATCTCCTTATCTATATTTTTCCTCTCAAAAGTGAAGAACTTGACACTTCATATTATGTTAATTAACTATTAATTTTGATTAATTTGTCTAACTGAACTGCCTAAGTGATTGTTTGTTTCAAATGACATGTCAAGATCAATGTCATGTTTGGGTTTAATTCTCTTGATATTTGCTTTCTATTTGTTCCATTTGTTCTTTGTTATCCTTTTCCTTTTTTCCCCCTTTTCATTTGGAACAATTATGTAATTTTATTCCATTTTATTTCCTTTGTTGGATTATTAGTGATAATTCTTTATAACTCACAATAAAAGCTCATAAGAGCTAAAAAAAATGGGGTGGGGTGGGGGTCTGGGAATTCGGCTTAAGGATTAAGCACCCTTGGGTTCAATCTCTAGTATCAAAACAAAACTAAACTAAACTAAAAAGGAAGGAAGGAAAGAAAAAAGAAAGAATGAAAACACACACCAAATATTCATAATATTCATGAGGGTGCATAACACTCAGAAACTTTAAATATTTCTAATAACAATGTGTACATTACAATAATTTTGTTAAACTATTTTATGTTTTCTTAGAAATTTAAAGCAATGTCAACTCAATGATTTAGGAATTAAGTTCAAAGTATTTATCCACAAAAAAGAGGACAAATGTGTCCTTAGAAACATGAAGAAAATACCAGAAACAACCCAACTGTTCATCAACAGAATACTCAATAAATAGATTTTAATTTATTCCTTCAATGAAATAGAAATATAATACTAATGCATACTATAACAAGGATGAATTTAGTGAACATAAAAGAGTACACATCTGATTTTTTAAATATGAAATCCAAGAAAATGTGAAACTAATTTATGACAGTAGAAATCTTTCACTGCTGAGCACTCACTGGAATGCATCATGAGGAAAATCTCTAGGGTGATTCTATTAGTGGTTATTCAGGTGTATACACTACATTGTACACTTATTTCTGTGCATTTTTATGAAAACTATTATCATATAATAATCTGATCTATGACATTAGGTTCCAAACTTGTCTTTTTTGATAGAGTAGGTAGATTTTTTGTTGTTGTTGCTCCTTTGGTTTCTAACCAATAGAACAAATTTAATGATCATATGTTAGCATTTATCAAAATACTACCTTTGTTTGTTTGAAAAAGGTTTCTACTTGCTGCTTCCCTACTTATCCTCCAAAAAATCGTGACTTGAGATGAACCTGTGGGGGTAGAACATGAGTCGTGCCAGAGTTATAGACAAAAACCTGCAGAACTGGCCAACCTTCCCACCATTATGGGAAGGTTTTACCTTGGGTCTGTAGAGAAAAGTGTTTAGGGTAAGAAAGCTTAAAGGAAGAGAGTGCTCCCTGAGTCCTGTTAAGTCAACATGAAAAAGAAGCAATTCCTATTTGGAGTAATGACCTTGAATTTCATAACTCATCTACAGAAAACAGAAATGAACAATTAACCAATGTGAGTCAGAGACTGAAAGCAATCCTATCTGTTGCGGGTTGGATATGAGATGTCTCTCCAAGACTCATGTAGTAGGCGAGGCAGACATGTTTAGAAGTGAAATGGTTATATTATATGAGTAATAATCTCATCAGTGGATGGAGCCATTTGATGGACTAATAATTTGAATGGGCCACTGGGTGGTAATTATAGGCAGGTGTGATGTGGCTGGAGGAAGTAGGTCACTGGGTGCCTGGCCTTAGGGATCTTTTCTTGTCCTCACAAGCTCCCTCTTTCTCTGATTTTCAGCTTATTATGATCCAAGCAGTTTTCCTTTACCATTCCATTTCACCATGATATTCTGCTTCACATAGAACCCAGAGCAGTGGAGTAAACTGACCATAGATTCAACCCCCCTAAAATGGGAAGCCCAGAATGATATTTTTCTCACCTAAGTTGTTCTTGTCAGGTATTTTGGTCACAGTGACACAAAATAAGTAGCACATTATCAATGTGACTCATGGAGGAGAGCATGAGAAATGTCTATCATTACTGATAAGAGAGAATGTGGCTTCCCCACCCATCTTGGCTAGACAAAAATTCAGTTAATTATGGCTCATCTAGATAATAGCCCAGGCAATAACTAAAAATGACATTTGAAACAACTTGTAAGTTGTTAAGGAAATAGTAATATTATAAAATTATAGGTATTTTGAACGACTGATTACAAGTACTACAAAAAGCAATTTCCACTTAATGAGACATTATATATATATATATATATATATATATATATATATATATATACCCATGTAAATATTAAGAGCATTATGAATGGATATTATCCCACATTTTTATATCTTTACCTGTTTGATTTAAACAAATGTAAACTATATATTAAGCAAATATGAATGCCTGATTGTATATTTTAACTTATATAAGAGTAATGCTATGATTCTGGAGAAAAGCAGTGAATTTTATAAAATAATCCAAAATACAGTCATCATCATGATCGTAAAAAGTCAGTGACATTCAATAGTCACCCAAAACTCTAAGGCACCCATGCCCTAGATGAGTAAATATCACATAAGGGCAAAAATTAAATATACATAGTACAGTGCCACATTTTTATTGCAAGAGGAGGAACCCTGTGTCCTCAGGTGGCAAAATATAGAAGGATAAATGAGCCAAATGCTGTGTGGAGCCTCTTTTATAAGAGCATTGAGCCTAGTCATGTAAGGAGGAACCTTTATGACTTAGTCACCCTACCTTTTTTTAATATTTATGTTTTAGGTGTAGATGGACACAAAACAAAGTCTTTAATTTTTTTATGTGGTGCTGAGGATTGAACACGGGTCCTGCCCATGCTAGGTGGATCCCTGTACTGCTGAGCCACAATCCCGGCCCTTCACCCTACCTTTTAATACTATCACTGTGGCCTGAATGCCTGAATTTTGGAAAAGGACATATTCAAACCATAGCATATGGCAAAGCGCATGTTCTCTGATCATCAGAAGTAGTTGGCATAAAGATCAGCAAGCTGGGAAAGAACATTCCTCACACTGGAGTTTATCAAGACAAATAGATAGTTATGTTTTACAGTTTCCAGTTTGGCAAGAAAAAACGGAGTGTTGGTAATTCTTGATGCATCATTAACAAAAAAATCCTAAAGTCTTGCAACAAAGTGGCCTTTATCGAGATCCTGTTGAAGGAAGGCCCAGCCACTGACCTAAACAACACTATTTTGTCTTTCTCTGACTCCCTTTGCTGTTTAACACTTTCCTCTGAGCCACTCTGTTCTGTGCATGTCTGATTGCTAGCCTTCTTTAGGGCAAGGAATCCAAACTTTACCCAAACAATGGCCAGCTTTGCAGAAGAGATCACACCACGGTGGGATTTTCTCCTATGTGGGAGCAACTACCCATGGTGGAACAATGGCTTTCCTGAAGCTTTGAAGAAACAGTCCTGAGAAAATGTTCATAGCCTTACCAGGATACCCTACTCGGCCAGTTATGCCAATGCCAAACCCTAGCCATGCAAGGCCCAAACACTTATCTTTGTCCCTTTCCTATAAAAGCTCAAATTTCTCTAAGCTCCTAGAAGATAACCTTTGGTCCCTGCACCTTTTTATCTTTCCTTCCTATCATGGTCACACTAATTAATGCACAAGTACCTGAGCCGGTCTGTTGAGATCCCTAGATTTTAGGCCTTTACCTTAAAATCTCTGGTGGCACCACTAAAGTTCTCTTTACTTTTTTTGAAATGCTGCAATTTTATACAATAGTCGGAAAGCTAGGGCTCATTTTGTTCATTTTACAAATGAGAAAGTTAATGACTCAAGGGAGATACCCAATTTCTAGGGTGTAGGACCAGGGAGTGAGCCCTTGTCTATCTAGTTCTAGAGCCTTCTCTTTATTATTTAATTTTTATTAAAGAAGGAAAATATATCCACTTCCTAGAGGAAATATTTATATTCTAATAAATGCAAAGAATAAGGCTGCCAAGAATGATTTTCACCTACTTACTCCCCTCTTGTTCTTTTGATCATGTTTTCACCTCTCTTAAGAAATGCTATAAATTTAGATTGCATGCTGTTAATTTGTATGTTCCCTCGTTAGTTTCCTACAGGCATTTGGCTGTCTGCAGATGTCAGACCCCTAGGCTATAAAATTCACTAAGCAAATTGCTTTGAAATATCCTCCTTCTAAAGGCCCCTTGTTTAACTCCTGTAAATTCATTCTGAGTTGATTTCATAAGTCGACTAACATGGATTGTGCGTTTTTTTACAGACCAATATTTTTTTTTTTTTCAGTGAGTGAGTAATGGTTTTCTAGAGTGCCCAAACTCAATTCTTTCCCTGCTCTACATGTGTTCCATCTTTGGCTGGTTTGTAGACATGAATAACCAACAGCGTTGACAATCTGTGTATTCCCACTTGAGTGCCACCATATTGGCAGCGTGTCATGGAGAGATTGTGTCTTTCATGCTAAATAAGGGAGGTGTTGAGTTGTAGTACATATATTATGCACTGCAAGCCTCTCCTAAATTCTGCATACTACTCAAATAGGTGTATACACACTATTCTGTATCTTGTTTTTTTCTCTCTTACCCATTATCCTAACTTCTATCTGTTCTGTATTTTACATTCTTTCCAAAGAAAGAGGCATGTAATTCCACGAGGATGGTAAGGATTATTTTATGTATATGCCAATTTGCTTTAGCAAATGCCACCACATCAAACATTCCAGATCCATGACTTTCTTATCCTAGTATCCTACAGCAATTTTTCTAATTATTACTCCTTCAAGACATTTGTTTTCTGCTAATACAACCAGGATGTAATTATTATGTAACTTAGATTTGAGTTCCTCATTGTTAAAGCCCATGGCTTTTTTGATATGTCTTTGCAGAATCTAGTACATTCATTACTACATAATCATTTAATGAACACCTACTCTGTGCTATGTATTGTAGTAAGTGCCACATAAGCTGAAATGAATAAGACATTTTTTTCAATTTTAAGGAGCAAACTGATGGGAGAGATGTCCATGAAATAAAGCAAATTTAAAACAGTCTGACAAAGGCCTCAAATGTTGTAAGTAGAAGAGATTGCAGTATCGCAAAGCAAGAAGGTCTCAGCTATTTTTGTGTTTGGGTGAGGAAGAGCGAAGTTTTTATAAAGGATCATTGAAGTAGAACTAACAGAGCATTTGAAGAAAGGCAAGGTATTGCAGGTGAAGAATCAGCATGTGCAGATATGGAATCTTGTAATGGGGTTACATGTGCAGAAAAAATACAAACAGTTTGTATTTTTAGTAAAGAGTAAAGGTCACATGAATAATTCTAAAAGATTAGAAAAGTTATATAAAATCTAGGTTTCAGAGTCTTCCAACGTCATTTTAAGAAGTTTGAACTTTTATAGAGGTTAGAGTTTATTCAACTAGGATTTTTTAATAGGCTGCATGTATGTGTTTATATGGCTTTCTGTGCATTTGTGTGTGTGTGTGTGTGTGTGTGTCTGCATTTTAACAATAATATGAAGACAATTTGAACATTTAGTGCTTTCATACACAAATGTAATCATGTATATGCACACATAAAATATTGAATTATCTGAGTGAAGGCAGTCTAAATAAGCACTACCTCATACTGGCATCATACTTTTTATTTTGTGGATATGCTGTTTGCAGTCAAAATAGGAATTAGTTTTTAATGAAAGTGGCAAAATTTATTATTTAATATATTATAAGGATATTTGACAATCGTTAATTTGGCATATGGTGTCAAAATGTTATTCTCTTTTGTAATATTCTGAGTTATCTTAGCAATTAAAAGATTTTTTCTTGTCCACTCATAATGTGAAATTGATCTTTCCCTAGATTTAAGACTTTACTTCCTAAATTGAATTGCTTGAAAGTTTTTTTTTTTGTTGTTGTTGTTGTTGTTTGGCATTTGGAGACCATATAATGTTTTGGGATACTATATTTGGAATACCATATACTTCAATGGAAACAAGCCAGAAGCTATATGAATGCCTCACATGACCATGTGTCACACTGCACAGATTAGTGCTGCCAATTATGACAAATGCCTGTTTGCTCTATGACTGGAGGCATTGTGTGGCTGGAATGCAGATCCCAGTGGGGAGTGGAATCATTCCACTGTGCAACCATAGGAGGCATGTGAACTCAGTGGATTCAGAAGCACCTGTATCTTAGCACCAAGGCTCACATGTATGGTTCAAGTTTCTCTTTGGTTTTTGACTTATGACATTAACATGCCAATAAAATGAAATAGCTAATTGAATTTTATAGTTTTTTTGGGGGGAGTTGTTTGTTTTTGGTACCAGGGATTGAACTTAGGGTCACTCAACCACTGAGCTACATTCCCAGTCTTTTTTTGTATTTTATTTATAGACAAGATCTCACTGAGTTGCTTAGCACCTTGCTTTTGCTGAGGCTGGCTTTGAACTTGCAATCCTCCTGTCTGGGCCTCCCGAGTCGCTGGGATTACAGGCATAGACCATCACACCTGGCCAAATTTCATAGTTTTTGATTATTTATATTTAGTATATTGTTGTCAAACTGATTGAACAATTGAATTAGACATAATATAAATAGTATATACCTCATTTTTGTTTACACACATTTACAAAACATTAAAACTAGTTTAAGTGTGGGCTATCTCTAATAATTACTGTTAACTATTCAAGTATTTCAAGTTTGAAAAATTGTAATAGCCAATGTGGAGCCATCAAAGTTTAGAGGAAAACAAATTTGATGTAGACTAGATTCAAGACAAGTTCACATTCTTATCCAAGCTTTTGTGTGACCCTGAGTTCTTTCCTAATCTGTTTCCACATCTTGAAAATGGAGATAAGAAGATCTGGCTGGCAACATTCAGTGAGAGGATACATGTAAAGAGGTATATGGCACATGCCTTGTACTTAATAATGTTAACTTCCATTTTTAGCCCTGAACTTCAATTTCCACACCCATAAAATGGAAACATTAATACACACCTCATGGGACTGTTAGTGTGTTAAAATATTGAGTCATATTCCTGGTAAGGAGGAACGTACATAAATTGTCCCAGGTGGTCCTTTGGTAGAAATATAGACAGAATGACAACATTTTCATTATGAAACAAATATCATTTATGTGAATTCTCAGCAATATTCTCATAAGAAAAGTAGGCACACATTTTCCTAGGGTCCAGATATATAAGTAATATTTTGTGAGGGTCAGATATCTACATGAGTGAGTCTTTAAAAGGCTCTCTACCCCAACACATGTACTATGACATAATAATGTTGTGCCATACTTTAATTTATGTCCATTATACAAATGAGAATATTAAGGAACAAAGAAAGTTATGTGACTTGTTCAAAGACATACAGCTAATAACTTGCAGAACCCATGTTTGAACCCAGGCAAATTGGCTTTAAGGTCTACCTTATAATTACGTAGTAGTTCTGCCTCTGATTATGGAACCAGATGGCTAGCTTTTCTACGAGTAGGTAAGAAGATTGTGAGCATCATCTTTGATCCTCAAGGTGATGCAAGCATTATGGATAAAGTACTCCTACAGAAGAAAAGACACAAAGGTCTAGGAATCTACTGTATTCACTAGAGTTCCTTCCTTATATTGTAGTCAATCTCTTTGTCCATGAACCAGGTCTGGATGTATTATCAAACTGATGAAGTAGGGGTAGGCAGAAATAGCCCCCTGGCTATCCTGAACTACAAAGAGATTCACATATATTATTGGGTGGGGACAACATAGTGGAAGAAGTCAGGGTGAACCTCATGACAGTTGAAGCATCTAAGGGTTTAAGTATAGTAATTTGGGTTAATACTAGATTGAGGGTATTATTATCATCAGAAAAAACTCAAATGTCTAATTTATACACATAGCATCATTTTGGAAACCACATATCACCATGTAAATGTTGTATGATTTCAATCCCGCTTTATTTATTGTCAGGATATGAGAGAGAGAGAGAGAGAGAGAGAGAGAGAGAGAGATGTATATAAACAATTTAATACATGAGTACAGTGTAGCATTGGTACTTGGCTAAAAATTAATGTACTCAGTCCTGTTATCAGGGAGTCAGAAGTCTAATATGCTTGCAGTGTATGTGTTGTTTGGTTCCTTTCTGATCTTGTAGAGTATGTCCATCAACCTATGTGGGCACTGAGTGATCTGGAGCGGTATTTATAGAGTTTTATGCCTTGTTACTCCTGCTGCATCTGAAAATCATACCACACATACCTCTGAAATGCATATGCTCTGCTATAACCTCTAGTGCTAGGGTATATGTCCCCTAGTCCACTCCAACCCCAGGTATCCTATAGAATAATGACACTCTGGGCCAAGATTTATGTTCAGGATTCTACAAACGCGTGCCAAGATATTTTTGCGCCAGATTCTGGGTTTCAATTGTCTATGAATGTTTTAGTTGCCTTTTTTTTTTTTTTTTTTTTTTTGCTGCTGTAACCAAAAGACCTTACAAGAACAATTAGAGGAGAAGTTGATTTAGGGGCTCACAATTTCCGAGGTCTCAATCCACAGATGACCAACTCCATTGCTGGGAACATGATGGCTGGCGTGTGCAGCAGAAGCAAGCAGCTGAGAACATGGCACCAGGAATGAGAGAGATTCCACTTGCCAGAGACAAAACATATCCCCAAAGGCACACCCTCAATGACCCACCTCCACCAGCCACACCCTTCAATTAACTCAGCTAATCTCTCTGAGGAGATTAATTGATTGATTGGGTGAAGGCTTTCATAACCCAATCCTTTCCCCTTAAAACCTTCTGGCCTTGTCTCGTCTGTGAGATTTCAGGGGGCACTGCACACCTTTCTAATCTGTTGGACAGCACTGAGTGGTTAGTTCCTGCATCATGCTAAATATAAGGCTTTCCTAAAGGACTTGGGATTTCCCTGAACCCAGCACAGACAGACCAGAGAAACACCTACTGTAGGATTCCTGCAGGGATTGAGCTTGTTTCTACACCTCAGTGGAGTTTAAACTATCAGGGTTTAGAAAGTAGACCATCCATATCTGATGTTTGACCCTTTTCCTTTTAAAATCCTTTCTTCCTTAGGTCTCACCTCAACTTTCCCTTGATTTAGGACATATTTCTCCTTTTCCCGCATGGCTGTGTCTTAAAGCAGAAAGGCAGAAGGGCTAAATTGAAAGTTCATAAGAGGGAACATATGTTGGGAAATGTTTCAAAAATTTAAGGACATTATAGGAGTCTACCTAAATATCAGTTTTTCTTCTTAAAACTATTTATTGTAAGTTTACTTCTATATTTTTACAAGACAAAAAGAAAAATCAGTCACCTAGTTTGCTAAATTGCTTAGCATATGTGAAGGTCTGGGTTCAATCCCCAGTACCAAAAAAAAAAAAAAAAATTGTCTAACAATACACTAAACCCAGGTGATCCTAATTTCTGACCTGCATGTTTTTTAATCCACACATGATTCTTTTCTGCCTGATTACTTTCATTGGTATAATTGTCGTCAAGTAACAAGCCTAAACTGGTTAGAAATTCTAAATTTTCAATTCAGCACATGATGCTTTTCAATGGTTAGACCAGTTTAACTTTTGGATTGTTCAGAACATTTATTAATGATGAAGATGGATATAACCCCAGTTCCTATATCAGTTAATAATAAACTGTAAGGAAATAGCACATGCCTTTTACTCTGTGATCACAATTCTCAGTTCCATTGATTATATCTGAGTTGATTGGAAAGAACTGCTTGATGTCTCAGAGTCTCATCTGTTTAACAGGATTAATAACTTCCACTTTGAAGATTGATGTAAAGTGGATATATATGAGTATAATCTACAATCCAGTAAGTAGTGCTTAGTGTAACCTATATGACAGTATTTTAAATGATTCTTAAAATAATTGATTACAAAAGGTAGGATCTGTTTGTCATTTTGTAAGTTAGTATAGTTCTATTGGTTATTGACAGAGGCAAAGCCAAAGACCACAAAAGGAAAAGAAAAATGTGATATGTTGTATGTGAGGTGACTCTAAGTGCAAGGTAACCCTCTTCTTTTTCTCTAATTTTAAATGAGATTGAGGGAGTAAGTAGAGTTAGGTTCACAAATAAGTTTCTGAAAATAATTGCTTTCAATCATCTGTGTTGAATCAGAAATCATTTTGTATAATCAAATAACAAGAATTTGACAGGAGTTAGCATCAGCCCTAGACTCAGTTATGCTCTTAAAACCTTGTCACATACTTTCAGTGGGAGAGAGCCATAGGGGATCTGTTTGCACAATCCTTTTAAATTCTAATAAGGTTTTCTGAAGCACATTTCAAAATACCGGTAGTCCCTCCCCACTGCTTCAACGCTGGCTCAGAGGAAAGTCTCCACTTTCATCTTCAAACAACTTCAAAGTTTATTTCTGAAATAAGGGCTTCTTTTCCCATGGAATTCAAAGGGCTTTGCGACCTCGTGTGAGGGAAGGAGCTCCTGGTTTCCAGGACTGCATTTAAAAAGCCATTGATGTCTTGGTGCAGGGCTGGGGGCGTCTCTGACGAGCAGAAGTCCTCAGTTGTCTTTACCTTAGCTTCTGGGTCATTTGTTGGGAGCTGAAGGAGGAGGTTAGCACCTGAGAGAGGCTGGCGTGAGGAGAACAAGCTTTAAACACACTGCCTTTGCCCACGACATACAAATTGTTGAGAGATTTCTAAATTAATTTAGCAAGGAAGGAAAAGAGAAGGAAAGAGGGGTGGAGAAAAGAGAGAAGGAAGAAAGGTAGAAGAGAGAGAAAGAGAAGGAGGAGGAAGGAAGGAAGGAGGGAATGTTCCACCTGCAATCTGAACATGTTTTCATTTAGAAGCTTTTATTATTTTTCAATTTATTTATTTATCCCTCTGGTATTGTCCCCGACTCTTCTATTTGATCATTCTCAGGGACAGTAGTTTACAGGCCAGGAGGCTGTCAGGAGCTGGGCTCAGACCACGCCCATTCCTCCTTAGGCCATGCCCATTCCTCCTCAGACCACACCCATTCCTCCTCAGACCACGCCCATTTCTCCTCAGACCACGCCCATATCATCGTAAGTAACACAAGTATTGGAGCTGGAAGGGCCCAAGCCCACAGTATTAGCATCAAGGTGCCACTTCTTGTAACTATGACAAGGACATTTGAAATGTTTAGAAAGATGTGATTTGTTTTTAGGAAGGGCATTGAATATGATATAAAGAAAAGGAGATAGAGATTTCTTGGGATTCTTCAAATTGGTACAAAATATTTTGTAGCAGTATTTCCTGTCAGAAAATTGTTAAATGCCTTCCTTGGATGAAGGATAATTGTATCCATGGTTTCACTCCATTCCCCTATCTTTGTATATCATTTTGAGTCGTGTATCAAGTTTATTATCATGCTCATGCAATGTGCTGCATTGTTTATTTTTAATAATTATATATATTCTGTCTATAAATGGTTCTTCAACTCCGTCTAGGTAAGGGCATTTTTTAAACATTCCTCAGTGCTCCTGACATTTTCCTTTGCAGTGATCTACCTAGTAACGGTTTAAAAATAATCAATGAATTTTTGTTTCCTTTAGTCAAGAAAGACAGTGAATTTGACATGAAACTCTACTTCTATAGGAAAAAAAAAATCTTTGTAAAACAATGTCTATGCTAGGAAACAGTGAAATGTTCTCCATCAAATTTTCAGTTTCATTTAGGGTCAATCCTTTCATATGGAAAAATATGAGATGTCAATGCAAACTATTCCAAATAAAATCAAACATGTTGCAAAATATAAAGTTTTTATTTTCTTCTATTTTATTTATTAAAAATAATACAAAACCTCACAATACCTAAAATAGGACCTTATGAAATGATATTGTACTCTTGAATTTCATTTTGTTAGTTTTTATATGTTTGAATTATTGCAAAACTAGACCAATGCTTAATTTATTTTATGTAGGTGTATAATTTAGAATGAGAAAGGGAAAATCATGACTCCTATATATGTCAACACACACACACACACACACACACACACACACACACGACACAGAGGTATGGAGAGAGAGAAAAAGAGAAAGAGAGAGAGAGAGAGAGAGAGAGAGAGAGAGAGAGAGAGAGAGAGAGAGCGCTTATGAAAGAGAATTGACCTTGGGTTTGACCATCCTCTTTTTTTAAAAAAAATATTTTTTAGTTGTAGTTGGACACAATATTTTATTTATTTATTTTTGTGTGGTGCTGAGGATCAAACCCAGCCCTTGACCATCCTCTTCATGAAGCAGGCTCTTTTGGCCAACAGTCATGACTTCACCCTTAAGGAGTGAATTTCATACTTTACTCTTCTTAAACGTTTACTGTTTTTGATGGGTAGATACTTGTTTTGGCTTTCAAGACGAACTTTAGACCAGCTTTTGAAAAAGAACACAGAGAAATGATAAATATGCTTCATTCCTTAAATCAAAATAGCCTCATGAATCCAAGAACTCAACAAGAGCCCTGGTAGGCCCCACTCCAGGATTCCACTAACACTTATGATCCCACAGCTCCAATGATTCTCAGACTTTCACTGTCTTGTAGCATCCATTTGAATATTTATTTGCATTGAACTTTCCCACCTTCATCATTTTGCTTCTCTCATTGTGACTTCAACACAGCAAAGACAGGGGAATGAATGGAACCACTGAAGTTAATTTGATAAGTCTTCATAAGAGTATCCCTTTCTCTTGAGCTTGTATTTCTAACAATATTTACCCCCTACTTCCCCAATTCTGGATTACCTCTTTCTCTGATAACCAATAAACTGTATTTTAGGAACCTATCATCTGAGGGTCTCACCCACCTCTTTGGACTCATGAAGCTGGTAGATATTCAGTGTCCATGGAAGAAGATGCCCAGGTCATGAGATCAATCTATCTATATCACTGCCACCTCCACACCAAACTGAATCATGAGGACAGCCCTGATGAAGACTCAGAAGGAAAGGAGGCAGACTACATGCAAAATTTACCCAAAACACTTCAGAAAGTCACTATTCAGATAACAGCATCTCTGACCCTGGAATAGAACATGTCAAAGAAGTCAAGTGATCCTCTTTCAAACTGGAATAAAAGAGAAATTAGGTTAGATTTTCCAGAGTAATTCAGGCCAGACTGTTAAGTTGAAAAACCCCCCACACATGATTTGAGTACCAAGAGTCTGTTTGAATTATTTCTGAATGAAGAAACAATGAACTTTATCATGAATGAAGCCAAACCTTATGCTTCTCACAAAGACAGACATAAGGGCTCACTTCAAAAACCTGAAGTAAATGACTGTGAGTGTTCTAAGTTTGAGTGAACATATTTTGTATCCAAGAGGAAAGTTGCTTTTCTACGTAGAAACACCAAAGACAAACTCCCAGTGACCTATGTCCTCCAGCCATACCCTACTTGCCTACAGTTACCATCCAGTTAATCCTTGTCTGTAGATTAAGACCCTGATTAGGTTAAGGATCCCACAACACATCATTTCACATCTAAACTTTCTTGCTTTGATTCATACATGAACTTTTGAGGGACTCCTCATATGTAAACTATAACAGCAATCATCTTGATGAAATGGTTAAATTTACATGAATAAGGTTTTCCATTACCAGAGTGAATTAAAATTTCAAATTATATGCATGCCAAGAAGCATCCCACATTTTTAATTAGACCATAAGTATTTTGGTCATCGAGATTCAAGCAATTCCTGCATAAAAATGCAATTTGGTTTGGTTATAAAATTTGAGTTAGAATAACAGCTTGTCTATTTGGCTTGATTTGAACTCTACAAGGCAGAATCACCAATTTCTATCAACAGGGACCTTGGGTTAGCAAGGAATCTGATGATTTAAGTCTGCTGATTCTCTATCATTTATGCTGTGATGACTTTTCAGTAGCTTCAAACTGATCATAACTTTGAAAAAGAAAGGAATCAAGGTAACAATAATGATTTGTGAAGATAAGACTAAACGGTACCCTCTTAAAAACAGAATTCAAACATTGAAAGAAAAGAGTATTTGATTTCCTAGCAGAGAAAAGGAAGATAGTAGTGTTCCACTGTCATGATAGTGAAAGTTAACATAAACTGCAAAGCTGTGGGTAATGAGCCTTTGAAAGAGGCCACGCAGCATTCAACAGCAGCTAGAGGAAATCTGAGCCAATCAACTAAAGTGAAGGCCATGTTCAAAGAGAACACAGGGGACATGCAATGGATCATGCAACAAGCCATACTCTAGCTTGATCAAGTCTATCATCAATATGGCCCGTAATAATAATGTCACCTGCACAGAGTCTGTGCCAATGAGATTAGGTTGTGTGTTCTGACTCTCCAAAGATTTGCCACATGTTGCTACTTGTAACACACTGAAGATTCTTGTGCCCATGCTCCCAAGACATAAGAGATAAGGGAGGTAATAAGAACATAGATCAGATAAGTATGACATCTCCTTGAGTAACTCATTGAGACAAGGAAACACTACATTTCTTCAGCATGCGCATTCCTGTACTAGGTGTGAAAAATACATGCAAAATATTTCAAAACATATGACACAAAAAGAGTGTTTAAAATGGTGGCATTACATTGCATGCTGAAATTCCATCAATATTGTCATTTTCTAAAAATTATGTTCCAACCCACCCCCCAAAAATGCAAGTTTTGGCTCAGATCTAGTGACATAGGTTGTTTTATAAGACAAACTCTTCTTTCCTTCTCAAAGCCCCAAATCCCTGCACTCTAGTTATTTTAATTTGCAAGAAATGATAACGGCCTTGGTTGGTCAAACAAGTCTTCGTGAAGATTTTTACATTTTTTGAAAGCCTTGGGCTTTCTGAGTAAGGAATACCAATAACCCGGATAAAAGGACTTTTGAAACTCACCTTGGAAGTTAGGGGAACTTAAGTATCTGTCTTTCCTGGAGTTATTTGCCTATTCTGCCAATGTAATAGACCCACAGACCTTGCCTTCTCCCTGCAGAAGATTCCAGAATTTAAAAATCTCTTATTCTCACCTGTACCTCTCCCCAGGGGAAGAATGACATATCTGCAATGAGTTTCATAATTGTGTGGCTCCCCACTCAGTTGTTAACCCTCACAGCATGCACAGGTAGCATCACACTCTTGTAGTTACCTGATGAAATGACAGAGCTTGGGGATCCAACCTAAAATGCTAAAAGTGTTAGTATATTTGTATCAACGTGGAAATAAAACAGTGTCCTGCAAACTTGTTAGTGTATAAATAGGCAACATTTCAGATCTGTTGCAGTTTGGGACTTATTGAACCATGCCGTTCAGTTATTAGCCTTACCCCCATACATTTTTCCTAACAAAAATTTTGATAGTGTATACTTTAACCATGTAAAACATGAGGTTATTTATGTGTAGAACAAAGAGTACCTCTTTTTTTTAGTCTCTTCTATCAACTTTGTCAATTAACAGGTAAGGAATGGTGGCCAAGTATATTTAAATGATTTCACAGGTTTAATAAGTTTAAGGTCTAATCAAATAATGATGAAATAATTTATAGCAATGAGTCCACTAATGAGATTCGTTTCCTTCTTTCTTAATTCATATATCCCAGTCCATTCAGTCATCTAATGTTTAAGTCTTTCTCAGCAAGGCTGTATCCTCCAATAAGATGCTAATTTGAATTCAAGAATTTATTCCTACTGTAGTGTTTGATTTTTTTTCAATCTCTCCCTGCCTGTGCCTATCTCTTTCAGCTCTACCTGCTCTCTGTTGCTGCTTGAGGTCTAAATATTCACAGACCACAGCCATTTGAACAATTTAATCTAGACCTTAAAAGTATGGGCATTCTCTACTACCATATTCTGGGGTCTAATAGTTGCAGTTCTCTAAAATAGGCTTTGAATGAACCCTAACTCCACTCTGTCCTCTACACTTAAGTGGCTACCAGGATTCTGATTTTTCCTGGGATGGTGGGTATTCTTCAGGGCTACAATGGAGCTGCTAGAGGGGTATCAGAATATAAGTTAAAATTCTACAAAGAACACTAGTCATTTTTTTTAAATAAATGCTCCCCTGATTGCTTTTCCTCTGAAACACTGCCCTGACGACCTCAGTTTCAAAAAACTGGATTTTGACAAATTTCCCCAGTTTCCTTATTGCTTTTATGAAGGAGAGAGTTTTCAGAAATCCTTACTTTGCTACTTTTGTTGTTGACTGCTCCATGTCAAGTTTTGATTCATAAAACTACCGGGCTTAGTGTGTGAAGGTATGTGAAAAAGTACATCTTATGTCAAATCTGGAATATGAGTGTTATTCATCCCACAAATAGTGATTGAGGACCTATTTCATTCACATCTCTTTGCTAGATACCAGGGATTTACAAAAAAAAAAAAATGAAAATATTGCACATGACTTAAAAGTGCTCACAGTTTGGGTGAGAAACAGGTAGGAAATAGTCATCTGCATTTTAAGGGGATCATTAACAAAACATATCACAGGCAATAGTGGTGGCATGGAAAAGGAGAACCCTGTGGGTTAGGATATTAAGAGAGGTGTTATTCAAGTTGTGTGTGTGTGTGTGTGTGTGTGTAGCTATGAGAAGAGATATTCTGGAAGAAAATCACCATAATCTATTGAGAAGAAGTATGTACATTTTTTTTCTAAAAGTCACACAGTTGTAATAATTAAAACCATAAATACTAGGGATAGATTCCTTGGGTTCAAACCCTAGCTTTGCTGCTTCTGAGTCATGGTTTGGGGCCAATCACAAAACCTCTTTGAGTCTCAGTTTTCTCTTTGGTAAATGGGGTTCTTATGATTAATTGTTTCCAAGATTCTCTAAAGATTAAATAAGTAAATAAATTGACACTTGTGATATGTAGCAGTATCTGATATTACTGTTATATAAATATTAACCATTATTATAATTTAATACATGGCAATATAAAAATATTTAAAAAGCAACAAATACTTATTTTGTAATATGAACTATACTAAAGCTTGACATAATCTTATCAGTTCACAGGAATTCTCAGAAGAAATAGTGACTCTCAGTTTTGGAAGTAAGGCAGATGCTGCTGGGTTGAAGTCAAATCTCAAGCTGAAAGCACACATTTGTGGTCATCTAGGGACCTACATGTAATAAGGTAGAGCAACACCATACAGAGCTGCATAAATGGTAGGAATTTCAACATATGCTACTAGCCTCACCTCTGAACTGCCTCTAGAACTATGGTGCCTTGTCTTAACCCAATCATCAGTATCACAGGAGGAGCCCAATTTTTTACTTTCATGTTTATTTACTTTTCTTTGCAGTACTAAAGGCCAAACCAGGGTCTCATGCATGCTGGCAAATTACTATACCACTAAGCTACAACCACAGCTCTACTTTTAGTTATACACATAAGTTTCCAACAAAGGGTCTGCCTGAGGGAGTTGAGATGTTCCAATACGCTCACTGCAAATGGAGGAGTCTAGGGAATGTGACCCCAAAACACAGCACCTTGGTATGCTAATCATTTTAAATTAAAGGTACCTGTGGATCAGCAGATGCTGGATGAGGATATGCTTTGAAGTTCCCTAAAAGAAATGTGATTACCCTGATCTATTGAAATTTCATTAACCAAGCTAGATTAAACTCATATCACAGAAGAAGAGACTGAGAGGCAAGCATCATTCCCGGAGCCCAGTGGAACTTCCTGATTGAATAGTGTCTGCCTTTTGGTCCATTCAACTCCCCTAAAAATTACATATTACCCCTAGAAGATTACCTGCAGCTCACACTTTCCTATGAAGAAAGATCCATAAACTTCTAAACTTCATTGGGCTATTGGGTACACTCCTTCCTGTGCTGCCCCATGCAAAGAAAACAATTGATCTCTTTTTCTCCTGTTATTCTACCTATTTCCTGTTTATTTCAGCCGACCAAGATTTCATTCTCAGAGACAGGAGAAATTCCTTTCACCCCTACACAAAAGTGTATCAATTTGCACCTTTCTCAGTGTTCACTTTTGAACTAAAATTACTTTACTCCTACAAGGCACAGGTAGATACAGCCTGTTAAGTCATTGTGGATTTAAGTCACTGGCGTGGAAAAAGAAACTTTTCTTGGACTCTTGGACTGTGGACGCAAGGATCTTTGGGCAATGACCTGAGGCTGTTTCTCTCCCAAATGTTTTTTGTTTTTTGTTTTTTGTTTTTCAGCTACATGTTTTAGGTAGCAGGACAGAATGCAGCAGAGATGAATTCCTTCATAAAAAGACAAATGGAAGTCCTGCAGTACCAAATTTGGTTTGTATCTTGGGAGTGTTTCAGGCACTTTTGTTTTTTTTTCTATTTAACTATCAATCTGATGGGATGAAGTGGAAAGAAGAGGCGATGCATGACTGGTCTGCACTTTTTATGAATAAATATATATTTTATTTTACCTTCCTTCAGTGAAAGTAGATAGGTCTAAAATATATGGGATCACTTGGGCCAGTTGTAAATGATGTATGAAATGAAAAATTCTCAGGGACATGGCTCTGCAAACACTGTCACGCTAGGCTATTCACTGCTATATTAGTCATAAACAAAGCGGAGAGACCTAAGATTTTTTGGCTAAAGGGGACAGTTTGCAGGTATGCATATGCACATGTGTACACACACACACGAAAACACAGACAGTAAAAACTTCTCTGATGATTAGATTCACAATTTTTATTCAGAGAAGCAATTACAGGAATATTTTTTTTTTCCAGAGTATATTCTTCTACATGTCTTTCATACCCAGTTGAAAAAAATATTTAATGCTTGAAAGATCTGAAGTGCATTTTTGATACAATGGTTTAGAACAGAAAATAAAACTGAAACAAAAATTAAGCAAAAAGTGGAACTGCATAATTGTTTGTCTAAATGAGTTGCCGAGAAGAACATAGTTAATGAAGCCACATCCAAGACTTAATCGCCCCTGGGCAGGCACTAGAATTCATGGTTCTATTACCAGAGGGCCTACCTGGCCTGTGAATGGAGTTGGGCATCTTCTGTGTGAGGTGTATGTCAATAGAAACCTGGGATTCTCTGTGCTCTACTCACCCTTAAAAACAATTTACATCTAGGGACTGAATTCTCAGTGGAATCTCAGCCTCTGTTCTAGATCCTTGGTCAAGCTTCTCTAAGGCAAAAGTCTGCTATATCTTAAAAAGTGTTGTACTGTACTCTAGCTAACTCAGGAGCCATTTCCTCTGTGTATGAAGACTCTCTTAATGATAGAATTTGAACAACAAATTCCCAACTTGAAGCATGTTCTACAATTTTCTTAGCTATCTTTCTCCCATGATTCCTGCTTGATCCATAAAAGTTGATGAGAAAAATAGCTAGCCAGTAGATATTGCACATAACACTTTGCATTTCTTAGCCTCTCTTACGATTGGAAGCGTCAGGAGCATGAGTATTTAAGAGCCCATATAAAAACTCTATGCTCTCTCTTCCCTGGTGCTAAAAGCCTTGTGTTCCAGATGGCCCAGCTACAAGACAGCAATCTCCACGCTGTATGTGTAGTAACTCCCACTCCACACTAGACTCATAGTGTGAACATGAAGTAAACATTGTTAAATTGCACCATTGAGATTTGGTGGTTGATTCATTAAAAGCCCACCTTGTAGGAGAATCTGAAAAGTAATTTTTAAATACTTTCCACATAAATGCATACATGAATTTGGAATATCATTTTAATTATGGGGAAAGCACATCCACCTCTAACTTTTTTGAGCTTTACAAGGGTATAATTCAAAATTGTGTATATTTAAAATGTATAGTGGGATACCTTAATATTAATAAATATTTCATATAATCACCATAAATTTCAATTAAAAATATATTATTATTAACTATAATTTACTGCTGTACATTAGATCTCCAGAAGTTATTCCCTCTGCATGACTGAAATTTTGTACTCTTCACTTTGCCAAATAAAACTTTAAAAAATTTTTTTATTTGTTTTAGTCCTACATTACAGTAGAATGCATTTTGATATATTGCACATACATGGAGTACAACTTCCCATCCATTCTTGTGGTTGTACATGATGTAGAGTTAAACTGGTCATGAATTCATATATGAACATAGGAAAGTAATGTCCAATTCATTCCACTGTCTTTCCCATTCCCATCCTACTTCTCTTTTCCTAACTCCCCTCTGTCCAATTGGGTAAACCTCATTCCTCCCTCCCCCAGCTTATTGTGAGTCAGCATCCACATATCAGAGAACATTCAGCCTTTAGTTTTTTAGGTATTGTTTTTTTCTCTTAACACGATAGTCTCCAGTTCCGTCCATTTACTAACAAATGCCATAACTGCATTCTTCTTTATGGCTGAGTGGTATTCCCTTGTGTATATATAGCACATTTTCTTTATCCATTCATCTGTTGAAGGGCACCTGGGTTGGCTCCATGGCTTAGCTATTGTGAATTGAGCTGCTATCACATTTATGTGGCTGTGTCACTATACTATGCTAATTTTAAGACCTTTGGGTGTATACCAAGGAGTGAGATAACTGGGTCAAATGTTATTTCCATTCCAAGTTTTCTGAGGAATCTCTATCCTGTTTTCCAGAGTGGTTGCACCAATTTGCAGTCCCACCAGCAATGTACGAATGTACCTTTCCTCCACACATCCTTGCCAACACTTATTTTTACTTGTACTCTTGATAATTGTCATTCTGACCCAAGTGAGATGAAATGAATCTTTGTACCCTTTAACTAACATCTCCCCATATCTTCCTCCTATAGTCTCTGGCAACCACCATCTACTTTCTATTTTTATAAGTTTTACTACATTAGACTCCTCATACATGAGCTTATGCAGTATTGTCTTCTGTGTCTGGTTTATTTTATAATACATAATGTCATGTGTGTGGTTCATACATGCTATCACAAAAAATAGGATTTTCTTTTTTAAAATGGCTGAATAATATTCAGTCATAATTAATAATACTGGATAAAAAGATGGATAAAAATGGTATGGATAAAGAAAATAAATTGATAATAAAGGATAACAAATAAAAAATTATTCAATACATATTACTGTCAATTCATATATATAATTTTAATCATATGTATGATTTTACATATATAAAATGGAATACATATGTGTGTATATATGTTTATCATATATAATTTGTAGTTATCCATTCATATATACATATAATAAAACATGAAATATGTCACCCCTACATTATATATATTCCATATATTTTTATATTTATTATTTTACACATCAAATATGCATTAGTATATTTGTGATGTGGTTCACTCATTAGTACACATATATTAATATATATTGGCTATATAAAACATATATATGTATACATGTAAATTTTTCCTTTATCCATTCACCTGTCCATGGACATTTAGGCTGTTTTCATATTTTGGTTATTGTGAATAACTCTGAAATAAAGAGGATAGTGCAGAAATCTCTTCAAAATCTTGATTTCATTTCCTGTGGCTATAAATTTAGTAGTGGAGTTGTTGCTTATTTTTATTTTTAATTTTTTGAGAAATTTTCATAATGCTTTCTACAATGGTTGCACCAATTTATATTTCTACCCACAGTTCACAAGCATTCCTCTTTTTTTAAACCCTTGACAATATGTGTCAGTATTGTAACTTTCTAAAAAATAATAGCCATAGTCACAGTTATAAGATAATATCATATTATGTTTTCTAAATTTTCTTTTCCATGACAATAATACTGAACATCTTTTTAATATACTTTTTATTCATTTACATGTTTTCATTGGAAAAAAATGTTTATTTAGGTTTTGCTTATTTTTAACTGTATTGAATTTTTTTGCTATTAGCTATTTGAGTTATTTTTATTTTTAGATATTAATTTCTTTTCAGGCCTATGGTTTGCCAATATCTCCTCCCAGTGCATGTGTTGTGTCTCTACTCTGTTTATCATTTCCTTTGCTATGTAGAAGCTTTTTAGTTTGATGCAATCCCACTTGTCTCTTTGCTTTTGTTGTCTGTTTTTAGTGTCGTGTAAGAAATATTATTTAGGCCCATTTCAGAAGTGTCCCCTCTATATTTTCTTCAAATATTCTTAGAGTTACATGTCTTACACCAATAAATTTTGATTGAATTTCATACATAGAATAAGATAAATGTTCAATGTTATTATCCTGTATGGAGATACCTAATTATTTCAACATTTATGAAAAAGAATATTCTTTTCTCTTGTGTGTTCTTTCTAGCTTTGTTGAAGATTGGTTGACTGTAGATGTAAGAATTTATTTCTGAGCTCTATTTTCTATTCCTTTGATCTATAAATTTGTTTTTGTGCCAGGAGCAAAATGTTACGATTACTGAAGCATTGTAATGCATTTTGAAATCAGGAAGCTGAGTGCAGTGGCACACACCTGTAACTTCGATGGCTTGGAAAGCTGAGGCAGAAACCAGTTTCAGCAACTTAGTGAGGGCCTAAGCAACTTCGTGAGACCCTGTCTCAAAATAAAAAATAAAAAATGGCTGGGGGCCAGGCACAATGGTTCACATCTATAATCCCAGAAGCTCAGGAGGCTGAGGCAGGAGGATTGTGAGTTGAAGGCCAGCCTCAGTAAAAGTAAGGTATTAAGCAACTCAGTGATACCCTGGCTCTAAATAAAATATAAAATAGGACTGGAGATATGACTCAGTGGTTAAATGTCCCTGAGTTCAGGTTCCAAAAATCCTGATTCCAAAAAAAGAAAGAAAGAAATCAGGACCTGTGGTGCCTCCAGCTTTGTCCTAGCTAAAGACTACTTTAGCTACTTGGGATTTCTTGTGTGTGTGTGTGTGTGTGTGTGTGTGTGTGTGTGTGTGTGTGTTTCCAACTGTGTTTTTCTATTTGTGTAAAGAATATCACTAGAATTTTGGTAGATTGCATTGAATCTGTAGATTGCTCTGGATAGCTGGACATTTTTACAATATGACTTTTCCCAATCCATGCACACAAAATGTCTTCGCATTTAATTAATATGGTCTTTAATTTCCTTCATCAACACTTAAAATGTTAAGTGTCCAAGTCTACAACTCTTTGGTTATGTCATCTTCGAACAGAAAAAATTTTAATGTTTATTTGGATGCCTATTATTTCATTTTCTTGCCTTGCTATTCTGGTTAGGATGTCCAGCACTATGTTAACTAGAAGAGGGAAGAGTGGACATCCTTGCCTTATATAAAATCTTTGAGGAAAACTTTCAACTCTTCCCCTTGATTATGCTGTTAGCTTTGGTATTTTAATATATGATCTTTATTGTGTTGAAGTAAGTTCCTTTTATGCCTATTTTTTGAGTTTTTATCATGAATGGATGTTTCATTTGGTTAAATGCCTTCATCTACTGAGATGAATGAGTGTGTTTTTATCTTTTCTTTCTTTTAAGGTGATGCATCAAGTGGGATGGTCTGCATATATTGAGCCTTCTTTGCATATCCCAGATAAGTCTCAGTTGCACATAGTGTAGGATTCTCTTAATCTGATTTTTAATTCTGCTTGTATTGTAATGAGAATTTTTTCATCTGTGTTCATTACAGACATTAGTCTTAAGTTCTCTTTTCTTGTGATGTCAGTATTAATGTGATACTGACCTCTTCAATGAGTCTGGAATTACATCCTATTATTCTGGTTTTTGAAGAATTAAGAATGGCTTGTATTAATTCTTTTTTGAGTGTTTATGAAGCCGTCTGGCCCTGAACTTTTGTTATTGTTTGGGGGAAGTTTTAAAATACTTATTCAATTCTCCTTTTTCAAACTTAGTCTGTTCCAGCTTTTTAATTTTCCTTATTTAGTTTTGAAAGGTTGTACATTTTTAGGAAATTCTTAATTTCTTCTAAGTTATCCAATTGGTCAGCATATAATGTTCATAATAGTCTCATGGTATTCTTTTATTTTGAAGTATCCATTGTAATGTCTCCTTTGACTTTTGATTTTGAATCTTAAATCTTTATTTTTATCATTTGTTTAATGAAGAGGTTTTTCAATTCTATTTATCTTTTGAATAAAAAACAGTATTAGTTTGGTAGATTTTTTTCTATTATTTTCTGTTATTAATTTAACTTATTTTTGCTTTACTGTGTATTCTTTCAATTCTTTGGCTGACTTTGGTCTTAATTTGTTCTTCTATTTCTAGTTCACTAAAGTGAAAACTTATCTGTACTTCTTGGTTGTATTCTGGACCTCTTCTAGAGGTATCCTTACATGTGGGTAGTTGTCAATCATTGCTTTTCTGAGAAGATGTGGGCTGGGACTTTTCTTGTCTGCCATTTTGCAGACTTCAATCCATCACTTGCCATTTTTCTCAGTCTCTTCCTTTGGGTTATTTATGTATTTATTTATTTATTTTAGAATGGAAAAAGACAAGGAAAACACTGAGGGAAATTATTTAGGAAAAAAGAATCAAAACGTATTTATTTTTTTCATATCTTCTTTTTTTTTTTTTTTTGAACTTATCATGACCTGACTTCCTACCAGGATAATCCCAAACAGTCTCAAACTTTCTCTGCACACTAAATTCCAGCTGCCATCTAGGCCCATCTCTCTCAGTACTTTTCCTTATAATCGGAAATCAAATGGATCAATCAGATTTGTAACTGGGGATCAGATGGAGTGTTTAGGGAAAAAGTGGCCAAAGTCATTTTGAATGGAATCCTTTTGATTTAACAGAAACTATAAATCAATACAAATAAGTCAACCTTAGTTTCCACTATTAAGATATTTCTGGGTTTTTTTCAAATATTTTAGATCCATAGTTAAATGGATCTAAATCTGCATAGGTTAAATCTGCACATGTAGAAACTTGGATATAGAGCACTGACTGTATCAAGAGAGTAGAGTATGTGTTTATGAAGTTCTTTTAATCTAAACCCAGAGCAGTTAGTTCATATTTAAAATACTAAGTAAGTATGCAATGTGATGAATGTAATTATAAGTGGTATGTAATGACCTGGTTAATGCAGATATTAAATTCCTTTGGAGCAGCATCCTCAGTCTAGGGGTCCATTTATTAGAGGAATCTGCTATGCAATCTTAAGAAATTTGCCTGATTCTGTCACCACAGTATTGTTTCATTTTAATTAGAGAGATTTTTTCATGAAATTTCTTATTTTGAGATAAACAGAAAATGAGCAATTGAGCATGGTAGTGCATTCTTATAATCCTATCAATTTGAGAGTCTGTCAAGAGAGTCACAAGTTTGAGGTCAGCTTCAGCAAGTTAGTGAAACATTATCTCAAAAAAATAAAAAATAAAAAGGACTAGAGATGGGGCTTACTGAAAAAGGTATCCTGGGCTTAATCCCCAGTACAAAAAAGAAAAGAAAGAAGAAAATGAGCAGAAATTGTGCAAGCCTTAACTTCCTAGAGTAGCCAGGTTTCTGCATGATGATTCTCAGTGATTTTAAATATGGCAAAATTTGGTATAAGTACTTATTAATTTTCACACACAACTAGAAATTAGGTCAT
The DNA here is from genome assembly GCF_045843805.1 of Urocitellus parryii. NCBI lineage: Eukaryota > Metazoa > Chordata > Mammalia > Rodentia > Sciuridae > Urocitellus > Urocitellus parryii. The sequence continues at coordinate 177,267,006 of NC_135531.1, forward strand.
GTAAATAGAGTCGCATAACTCTTTTTCTTTCAATAACAGAGATTACTAATAGTCACATTAACAATTCCATGATAGTGAGTGACTCAAATTGGCTTAGCTCAGTTGAAACAGGAAATAAATAAGGAAATTACAAGTTAGGCTGAATTTGATCACATTCTTACACACACACACACACACACACACACACACCATTCCCTCTACTGGAACTTTCCTATCATTCTCTCCCTTATTTACCATCAGTGACACAATTCCTATGGGGCCAGTAATGGTGGATGATTTATTTGCTCTACTTTGCTCCCAGCCTCTTCTGGAGGCTATTATATCACTGTGTTTGCCTGCACCATGGACTCAAAATGCTCCATTCGTTCTTTTGAATCATTCACTAACTTTGCTTGAGTGAAGCAGTTGTGTCTTGTTCATAACTTCAACCGCAGGACATCACACAATATCTGAAAAACAATAGGTATTCATCACATATGCATTAAATTATATGGTGCATATTTCCTTCCAAATTTTAATAATTGATATATTGTATACACATAGATACTCATATGTATTATACATACATAGACATGTACACATACATACAAAAGGGAGGAGAGAGAGTAAAGATCATTCCATTTCAAAAAAGATATTCCTCCTACATCCAATTGTTCCCATGGCCTTCATTCTCCAATGTGTATAATTCACTTGTTTGCTTGAATTATTTTTCTAGCCCATCTCTTGAAAGTTATAAATTGTGTTTTGTAAAGAATTGGCTTCGATTTCATGATTTCACCCGATATAATTAAATTGGAAAGGATTCACTTCAGTGACACTAATTTGCTGGTCCTGCTTTGACCATTGATAAGAATCAGTTGAAGGAATACTCCCACACTGCTATAGGAAACAGTAATTTGCAACATCCATCATTTTCTGTCTCCCGTGGAGCACAGTTGCTAGGGTTTCTAAATTAATATGATGAAATTGAAGGCAACTGTAATTATAATATTCTTATCCCTTCCTTCATCATTCTTCATCTATATAATTCCATTGAACTATATGAAGAAAAGAGAGCCTACTGATCTTGTGTTATTATTTGCTATCAAATTGATTCATTATGTTTCTCTTTTATTCCTAATTATAGTTATCCACCTTCCAAATCTGCAGAAGTAGAAACAATATGTCTTTGACTCTTTGGCATCATTTTCCCCCATACAATCGGAAGCTCTTTATAGTACATAGGTTATCAGTCAACAGATAATGGGAGACCACTTACTATATGAAAAGCATGATAGAGAATTCAATAGCATTTAAGTGAGATGCCTGATACCAGGGAGGTGCAAGCCCATTTAGGATAATAATCAGTGCATTAAAAGGTGGTAGCACTAAAATTTTAAGGTTATCCTATTAAGATAGATTTCTCTTTGAAAAGCCAAAGAGGTTTTATGGGAAAAGGGAAGTTTCGTATGGCAACTACATGAATTGGTGTTTATCAATAAGTGGAGTGACTGTACACAGAGGTGAAAGATGTTATGAGGAAGAGGAGGAAGTCAGGAAAGGGCAAGGCATGTTAGGGGGAGACCCTGCTCAAAGGGAGGGTCTATGTGGGTGCATAATAAGAGATGGAGTGGTGTAAGTTTGGTTTGGGAACAAATGCAGAAATTATTAAAAGACTAAAGATGCTGATGGCTTTCCAATAGAAAATTGAGTTGTGCATTGGGAAGTTTAAAGGAAATCTTCATGCCTTCCCTAACCATGCTCATTTTCTATAGTTCATTTTTAATGATATCAATATCATTGAGCTATAATTCATATAAAAGAAGCTGCATCCACCTAAGGTATGGTTTCTGAGTTTTAAAAAATATATAAAATCTGTAATCACATAATAATCAAGATATACAGTTGTTCTCACACCTAACCTTCCCTAATGCCCCTTTGTAATTGATCTCCCCATTTTGCACTGTAGAGCTGTATGCTTTTTCTATTTTCAAAGTATCTTACTTTGTATTTTCCTAGTATAGGTTCCAAGCAATATTGATTCCTTTGACTTTCAATCAAGACAAAAATTAATATTTTAATTTCTTAATAAGAATGAATCACATCAATGCATGAGTGAAATGAGACTGGTGTCCTAATGTATATAGATATTACATTGAATAACCACCCATTAAACATGAAAACCTGAATAAATTACCTCAGGTTTTAGTCAGCTTTTTCACTGCTGTGACTAAAAGACCTGGCAAGAACAATTTTAGAAGAGGAAAAGTTTATTTGAGGGCTCATGGTTTGAGCGGACTCAATCCATAGACAGCCAGTTCCATTCCTTGGGCCTCCATATAAGGTTGAACATCATGGCGGAAGAGTGTGGCAGAGAGAAACAGCTTACATGATGATCAGAAAGCAGAGAGAGACTCTACTCAGCAGATAGAAAATTTATACCCCAAAGGCATGCCCTCAATGCCCCACCTCCTCCAGCCACATCCTACCCATCTTCAGCTCTCACCCAGTTAATCCCATCAAGGGGGGGGTGTTTTTAATTCACTGATTGGTTTAAGATTCTTATAACCCAATCATTTAATCTCTAAACTTTCTTGTATTTTCTCATATATGAGTTTTTGGGAGATACCTAATATCTAAACCATAATACCTTATGTCTTTGTTTTATTTGGATGATAATAAAAAAACAGCAATATTAAGTATATCACTAGTAAATAAGTAAAAAGATTGTAAGCTGAAAACTGGAATCTTCATAGATATTTAATCAAACATTTCTTTCTCACTTTAAGGTTTTTCCTTATAGTTTTGTACTAAGGTGTTTGAGTTTCATATATTTTCATAAGCCATTTAAAAACATGAAATGTTCATATGCTGAGCTGATAAATTTTTTTAGCACCTTAGTGTTTCTAGCCATTTAAATTTGATTCTTAGTAGGTCACTTTATTCTTCTAATTCTCCTTAGTCTGGTTGTCTTCCTTATATTACATACCTTGCAATCCTCACGCCTCATGAGACTTATGACTCTCCCCATTTGAAGACAATAACTTTTCTTTTAGATTTTCTTTTATTTCTACCTTGAAAAAGAAAAAAGGAATTTTTATTGTTGTTGTTGTTGTTTTTGTTATTCAGTGAAGCACTCTGTCACTTAGTTTTTAGTGACGGGAGATAAAATAAGTTACTGTCATGGTAACAAAAGCCACCTCAAACAAAGGATTTTTGTTTATTTTCCTCAAAATTCAATAATAGAATGAAACTTGGAAAAATATAAATATAAATCTTAAAAAGCATAATGCAAAATATTAAAACAAAAATTAGGGGCTAGAGTTGTAGCTCAGTGGAAGAGCACTTGCCTAGCATGTGTGAGGCACTGGTTTCGTTCCTCAGCACCACATAAAACCAACCAAATAAATAAAATAAAGGTATTGTGTCCATTTACAACTAAAAATATTTTAAAAATTCAAATCCATGTGATTATCAATTCATTCAACAAATATTTATTGATAGTCCACAAAGTACTAGGCAATAATGTATAGCAGAAGGTAAAGCAGAGAACAAAATGGACCCATATCCTTGCCCCCAAGAAAGATACATTCTTATGGGTGTAAATGAGTAGGAAAAAAAATCAGTGAATGTTTGTTACAGATGGAGATAAGAACAGAGCAAACAACAAGGAGACACAAGCACTAAGGTATGAATAGAGATTGATATTGCATTTTTTTAAGACACATCATAGAAAGACTCATTGTGATAATGGTATTTAGGCAAACAACTGAAGAAGCTTTCCTGGGTGTTCAAGAATGACTGAGGATGGCAGCGTTATTATCATATTCAACGACTGTAGCACTATGTCAGTGTTAACCTTAAATATGGAGCACAGAGGCTAGGGTTGTGACTCAGTGGTAGAGCGCTTGCCTAGCATGTGTGAGGCACTGGGTTCCATCATCAGCACCACATAAAAATAAAATAAAGGTATTGGGTCCACCTACAACTAAAAAGTAAATATTAAAAATATGGAACATAGTTGTCTACTGATATCTGTTATCTGTGGGGGCTGAGTTCAGGAACTCCTCTTTCTGCATTCCAAAGCCCACAGATGCCCCAGCCCCATGTTAAAGTGGTACAGTGCTTGAATATAACTTAAAACATCCTTCTATACTTTAAATCATCTCCATATTATTTATAATACCTAGCACAACGCAAATTGTAAGTAAATAAATTGTTATACTATATTGTTTCGAAAATAATGACCAAAAAAGTTGTACACATTCAGTACAAAACCAATTATTTCCTGAATATTTTTGATCCACAGTTGATTGAATCCACAGATGTGAAACTCATGGATATGGAGAACTGACTATATAAATTTTATATTTTCAATTCATTTCCTTAAGGCTTCATTTCTCCCCATTTATAACTGTGTGGTTATTTTGTTATCACTGTTTTTTTATCAACCATATCATTTTCTAAACATCATTTAAATGTCTTTAAAAATGAAGCATCAAAAACATTTTCAATAAATACAAATATACTATCCTGGATGTCTTGTGATTTACATTTTAAACATTATTTCTATTATACATTTAATGTATTTATCATCGAAAAAATCATTATAAATGCTACTGTAGTGAGGATACTTATCTAGAGATATATGCACATAATTTTTGATTATTTCTTTTACTCCAGTGATCAAAGTGGCGGGTAACCTGGGAATTAGAATGAAAGTTAGAATGATTGTCCATGGAGTAAATAATCAATTTTGTATCCTTAGCATATAGTAATAATTCTCTGGAAGTCCGATTGTCTGTATAAGGAAGAGAGTAAGGCAAAATACCTTTAACTCTTAAAATGCAACTGGGTTATTTTTCCTCAAAGGGGAGAGAAACATCACATTCTATCACTAATTTAAACAAATTACCTTTTTAAAGTCAGAATTTCTGCATGTTTGAGCAAATGTTCTCACATTGTAGAGGAAAAAAATTGCCATTAATTCAAAGTGCAAACACAAAGTCAACAAAATATATCCGTGAGATATTATCTAGTCAATATGTTATTAGTGGAGAATAAATACATATCTAATTTGTGGGCTATAAATTCACCTAACATGTTGTACAAGAAAGGAACAAAGAGACCGATGAAGGTGAAAGGAAGGAAATTTGAGATTTGAAGGCACACTTTAAGAAACAAAAATCAAAAACTGACATTTTTCCAACTTTAGAAAAAACCTTCAAACACCCACCATTTTCTTGGTTGACAAGATGGAAGCAAAAAAATAAAAAATAAAAAAACCTTAACCCTGAATTAGATGATAATCACTGGAGACCACCACTAGGTATAAATTGGCAATATACTATGAGTAAATAACAAGTGCATGAGCTCAGCCCTCTCCAGTGAGGATAAAGTATGTATTGCATACATAATTATGCAATAAGGTTGCCTGTAGACCTCGCTCTCCAACCTACAGTCAAGAACTATGGGAGATTCTGCAGGTTAAACATCCAAAGCTACAGAGCAACAGCGCTATCTCCCAAAGACCTGTGTACCTAATGCCACAGCAATAGCAAGGATTGAAGGCCAGGAACTCAGACTTCTGGACAGCTGGCTGTGAGCCTGAGCTTCTGCTGGGGCATTAGAAAGCAGTGATTAACACGAACAGAACCAAATACAGAATATTTATTGAACTGTCAATTGAATGTAAAGGTAAAAAAAAATAAATAAATAAAAAGCTTTGTTTCTTGCTTTTCAAAGGTTGTCTTTCATTTTACTGGTTTCCATTAAATGGGTGTCCTACCTTTTTCTTTCCAGATAGTGCAAGGAAGCTGTGACCCCAAATCAAAAAATGTGGGATGAATTGAGAGCAAGACTGCGGAATGTAAGTTACAGCGTTCTAAAGAGCAAGTTTTCACTGGGTTATAAGAAGAAAATGGCCCGTGTGGTTGGTTGGCAGGCAGCCTGAATCAGCCCTTCTGGGGTATTAGTATAAAAGCTCCTCAATTAAGAAATGAAAGTGTTACCTTTAGGGCTTGTGAAAAATGGATCAAGGTCTTAGATAGCATCTGGTGACTAAGCGGCTCAGAATCACCGAGGACACTATTTTTGAGCACAGCCTGGACATAATACAATATCACTGAAAAACACCAGTTTTCATCTATACACTGTTAAACAGTACTGAATAAAACCTTAGAATGGTAAAGTGGAATGTTAGAGTCAGATATAACAAAGGATAAATTCCAGTTCTGGGCTTTCCTATAGTAGTGATCTACCCCCAAATATTCAATCGCATGAGTCTTCATCTTTAATGTTGAATTGCTGAATCTACTATGCAGAATGGTTGGATTTTACTTGGGACATCTGAGTATAAAAGTTTGCCATTCAAGGACTGTATATAACAGACCTCAGTGTTATCTATTTCTCCTCCTCTTCTTCCCCAATCCAGAAATAATACAATACTTCAGAATTTCCTATAAATTGACCTCCCACAGCATTTCAAATTTTAGTTTGATTTTATTTTTAAAAAGCACCTGAGAATTTTTTTTTAATATTCCTTTCCTAGAGTCTATGCTTCTAGATTTTGATTCTGGAGGCCAGGTCTTGAGGGTAATTCCTTCTTATCAGTTCCTCACTGTGACTATAATGGCCTCTTGAGGCATTGTTTGGCATTCTTACTCTATATATATTCTATTTACCTCAAAGTACCAAATAACTTGCTCCATTGTTTTCAATTACTTCAAATTGTTTTGTAACTTTATCTTGTTTCTTTCTGTTCATACATCTATTACCAACCTTGTCACCAACCCTTGAGTTTTGATTGTACTTGTCTAAATTGCTCTGGAAATTTCCACTTCTACTATCATACACTAAAACAGAAAGAGTATTTAAAGTCTTTATTTTTTTAACCAAAGAAACCAGATAAATTAAAAGCAAGTGCTCATTATTTAGAAGAAAGAGCTATTTTACTGAGATATATAAAACACTCCTTAAACTTTCAAACCTACAAATTTTAAATGAAGCTTCTACAAGCTGCTTTCTTGGGGCTCTGTGATTGCGCCTGAGTGGACTTGGATACTCAAAGTGGCCAAGAAAAAATTGCCAACATGCAAGAGATATTTCCTTTGAATTTGGATGCTATCTCAAAGAACCGTAGCAAAAACAATAATCAACAAATCACAGGCTGCACAAGAAAATAAGGAGTAATCAAAGACATGTTTTCCCCTTGAAAAGAAAATAGTGCATCTCTTGAGTTGAGTTGATAAATTGTGATAAGAACAAATATAGACTGCAAAATATAAATTCAACTAACATAGATTCTGTGATAACTCGATTCACTCCCAAGAACACTTTGAGCCAAGTATTGATTTGTTAGTATGATTTTAAACTTGATCTTTATCTTTTTAGGGGTATGGGCCAAAATTGACAATGCTTGGTAATAGATCCTTAAATTCACATGTGGATATTGATGCTGTGTTAAATTAAAACCGAGACTTCAGTTCCAACGTTTTTTGAAAGAATCAGACCATCAGCAATATCGGGTTATCAGGTGTATCATTCACTATCTTTTTCTTTCTTTCTTTTCTCCTCCCCATTTTTTCTCTCCCTTCCTCCCTTTTACTCATAATTACAGGATATTTGCTGTGTATGTAGTAAGTCATAGATTATGAATTCATAATTATAAAGGTAGCAATAAAACAATCTTTATAAGAGGGTTTTTGTGAGCTTTCCCATTTAATCAATTTAAAAGTGGCCAAATTACAGGGTTCCCTAAGGAAAAAAGATAAGCTTTATTTTTCATAGGTCAAGATCAATGAGAGTGACTGGGGTATGTTTCTGATCTAAAAACCATGGAAAGAACATTTTAACGGTTTTTACTTATAGCTATGACAAATGCTTCCAAGAACAATATAATTTTGCAATTGTTATTGGTGTTCTCAAAAAAATTCCATTGATTCAACATTTTGTTTTGGCTCTCTCATAATTATGCTATTCATTCTGGGTTATTTTCAAGATTAACGGAAGAAAAAACAATAAGATGTTTTATATTTTAGGACCTTAGGGCTTCCAAAGAAGAAACACATGCATCTAGACAAAAACAAATCTTTAAAAAGATGTAAAATGCATTATTCCAATTAATAACATCAAGAAGAATGTTTATCTTTTAATCCCCTCTAACTTTGCTCATGGATTATAATGTGCCTCTTAAGTGTGTGAATGAACAAATGATACAAAAACAAGCAAAGGAATAATCTGCAGTTTTCAAAAGAATGTATGATTTTTTTTTCTTTTTCTTAATCACACAATATGTCAGATCATGAATATGTTAGGAGTAATTCCAAAGCTGTTAAGTCTCTCTTTTTGTTGTTAGAAGTTTCAACATCAGTTTTTGTCTCTTTCCACATTCTTTCAAAAGAAAAGAATTGCTCTGTTGATAGAAATGAGTAAAAATGACTTTAATCGGATAAGTTTAGCTAAATTTAATGCTTCCCTTTTTTTTCCCCATACACATAGTAAGGTATTTCTGAAGTTGTAGTTCTTAATCTTCAAGCTGGAAGTAAATATTTCTTGTTAACTCTTAATGTTAAATCTATGCAACTGAATTTAAATATTGCATCTCTAAGTTAGATGACTGCAATAAGAAGAGATTTAGGATAAACTGAAATGGTTATTATAAAATTCTGTATTCAGACCTCTTTATACCCTAAAGGGAGGGTAGTGAAAATTTGTGAGATATCTCGACATTTGTACTTTAGTAAGACCAGGCACATTACATTAATAAAAGAGGCCCAGGTTGAGCACCTGCTTTAGTCAGCTTTTCATTGCTGTGACAAAATGCCAGACAACAACATTTAAAGGGAAAGTTTATTTAGACCTACAGTTTCAAAGGTCTCAGTCCATAACTGGCTGGGTCCATTACACCAGGCCAGCGTGAGGCATCACATTATGGGAGAAGGAAAGCAGCTCTGCGTAGGAGGGGCTACAGGAAGATGCATCCTCCAGCCACAGCCCACCTGCCTACAGTTACCAGCCAGCCAGTCCCTTCCAACTGTGATGGACTGAGGAAGTTTTAGCTTTCATAATTTAATCATTTCACCTCTGAAATGAGTTTTGGGAGAATACTTCACATTCAAACCATAACAGCATCTCTAACCTCAAATTCCAAAATGTTAAGTGTTCTAATATCTTAAGTTTTTGAAAGCTGATATGACTCCACAAGCGAAAAGTTTCACACCTGACCTTATATGATGGGTCACATTCAAAACATAGAAATAAAAAAAATATTGTATAAAATTACCTTTAACCTAAGAGTATATCTGAAATCTGAACCACATCTGGGCCCAAACATTTCAGGCAAGGGACACCCAACCTGTATAAACCTATAAAGTATAATCAAAAAGAAAGGAAAAACATTAGTTACTGATATATTACTGCAAATACACACACACACACATACACACACACACATATATATACACACAATTAAAGTATACTAATAATATATTGAATGAATTTTGTGTCTGTTTATGAGATAAAATTATTTTTCTCTCAATGTCTGTGTCTGGTTTTGCTGCCAGGGTAGTAGTACCAACATCATAAAAGAAGGTCAGAAATATTACCACCTTCTCTATTTTCCAAAATAGTTTGTGTAGTATTGATATTACATCTTTAAATTTTTGATAGAATTTTAGTCACTTGTTCTGGACATTTTTATGGTGAGAAAGTTTTTAAATAAAATTTAGTTTGTTTAATAAATAAAGTGTTAAGACTTTCAATTTCATTTTATACTAGTTTTGGTAAGTTATATGGCCAAGGGAAATTTTTTGTTTTGTATAAATTGTTGAATTTACTGTCTTTTTAAAATTTGTATTTTCTTAATATTTGTAGAATTGGTGGTAATTTCATTATTTTATTCCTGATACCGTTACAGGGCTAATTTGTATACTCTTCTCTCATTCTCATCCATACTCTCTGTGGCTCTTTCTCTCTAAATATATCTCTCATCTTGTGAAGAGATTATCTATATTATTAAAATGTCCACGTCATTGGACTCAGTTTGATTTTATTTTGTTTTAGAATTCTACGTCTATGTTGATAAGTGATGTGAAATTGTAACTTATTTTTCTTGTAATAGTCTTGTTAGGGTTTACTTATTATTGTCAGCATTATGTTGGCCTCAAAAAATGAACAGGGAAATGTTCCCTCCTACTCTACATTCTGAAAAAATCTGTGGAAGATTGGCATTATTTCTCACTTAAATGTTTGAAAGAATTAAACTGTAGCTCAAAGGTTTCTTTGTGGAAACATTTGAATTATTGATTAAATTACTTTTGTAGATGTACTATCTATTTTTTTTTTGTTGTTGTTGTTTCTTTTTAATGTCAGATTTGGCAGAGAAAACTGTGTTTTGAAGGAATTTGCTATTTCATTTAGTTTGCTAACCATCTTGGTATTAAGTTATTCATAATATCATTTCATTGTTTCAGAGTCCATAGGAGTTTTAGTAGAAGTTGCTTCTGTATTTCTGGTATTAGTAATGAATATTCTTTCTTTATCTTTTTGATCAAATTTATTAGATGTATATGTAGGTTGGGTGTCCCTCATGTGAAATGTTTGGGTCTAGACATGTTTTAAATTTCAGACATTTTTCAGATTTTGGAATATTTCCATACACATAATGAGATATCTTGGGAATGGGATCCAAATCTCAACATGAAATTAATTTCTCTTTCTTATGTACCTTATAGATTAGAGGTAGCTTTAAACAAACAAACAAAAATCCAAATAAATGCACATGCACACTTTCTCACACAGACACATTCCCATTGTCATGTGGAGAAGTTTTATTGTATTTCTAGTTAATGAGAGTTACAAGAACTTGGGTTTTTTATCCCTAACTTTTTCTGTATTTATTGAAATTATCATAGTTTTTTACTTTATTAATGTGATGATTATGTTGATTGAAGTTATTTTGTTAAATCAACATTGCATTTCTATGGTTAAAATATGTATATACTATTAGCATGCTGAAACTGTTATATATACTTAATAACCTATATTAATTTACCTGTATATAACTTATACTAACATTTTTAACAGCTTAGCATGCCCCATATATACTTATATGTAGCATATATACATACATAATATATGTATTTATGTAACTGAAAAGGTTATATATGTTCATTAAGCTCTATTAACCTAAAATCTATATATAACTGCACATAGGTTAATTGACATATATAATATGTAATTACATATAACTATATATATTTTATATATGTTAATTTTATATCTAGGTGTTATGGTTTAGATCCATGTAGCCCAACTCCTTGGAACGCCCCCAAAGTGTTCATGTGTTAGGCAAGGCAGCAATGTTTAGAAGAGAAAGATTGAATTATGAGAGCTTTAACCTCATCAATAGATTAATCATTTTAGTGGATTAAAGATTTGAATGGACTACTAAGTGGTAACTTACTGGAGACCTGACTTTGGATTATTTCATACCCCTGACTTCCTCCTCCTCCTCCTCCTCCTCCTTCTTCTTCTTCTCTTTCTCTCTCTCTCTCTCTCTCTCTCTCAGTTTTCATGAGCTAAGTAACTTTCCTATTATGCTGCAATGCTAATTAGAATTGTCCCTTTGATTGGATTAAGAGAAGCCAATGATTGAGAAGTTTATGAGTATGTCAACAAGGGTGTTGACATACTAGGAACTACTGGCATGTGGGATAGCCAACTGAAATGGAGACCCTCCCTAAGCTTGGGCAGAACCATTCAATAGAATGATGGCTTAGATGGAATAAAATTTGGAACAACAAGGAAGCAGCAGCAGATGCGAGTTCCATTCTTCTTGAATGGGTTGTGGATTGCTGCTGCGATGGTCTGAGATATGGGACTCTCACTTCTTCACTCTTTCAAAGCAGACTTTGCCAGTGATTCTCCAGAAGCCTTTGGTCTCAGACTAGGATAACACTATTGATCTCTCTTGTTCTGAGGTTTCAGCCTCTTGGACTGTGCAGCTACTGGTTCTTCTAGGTCTTCAGCTTGCAGACGGACATTGTGTCCAGTTTCTGTTCATGTAAACCAACCTAACAAATCCCTTTTATTATTATACTTTCTGTTGATTCTGTTCCTCTCACCATTTGTATTGGCATTTTTATGTTAGCCACAGAATATATGATTTAGAGAACCCTGCCTAATACATATGCCCTTATACCATGATATTCTATGTCACTTCAGGTTCAGAGCGTTATAGTGAGCCAACTGTGCACTAAAACCTCTGAAACAATGAATCTCAAAGAACTTTTATTCCTCTAAGCTGTTGTCAAGCAATTTGGTCACAAGGACAAAAACCTGACTAGTACAATATATTGATTCACATATATATCTGACTAATACAATCTGAAAAATACTAACACCAAATACAATAGGTGGATTTACACACGCACACACACACACACAACACACACACACACAAATCTTTAATAGTCCTTATACAATAATCAATAGTGAAATATTAAAATCGTTCCCCATAATATTTGGAAAAAGACAAGGATATCTAATCTCACCATTTGTATTGGCATTGTTATGTTAGCCACAGAATATATGATTTTGCAATAGAATATCTAAGAAAACTTCAAATAACTATTAATATGATTAAATTAATAAAACAGTGTCTTAAATCACAAAGCCAGTAGACAAAGTCCTTTATATTTTTTTTTAAAGAGAGAGTGAGAGAGGAGAGAGAGAGAGAGAATTTTTAATATTTATTTTTCAGTTCTCGGCGGACACAACATCTTTGTTAGTATGTGGTGCTGAGGATGGAACCCGGGCTGCACGCATGCCAGGCGAGCGCGCTACCGCTTGAGCCACATCCCCAGCCCAAAGTCCTTTATATTTTTGTGTAATAACAACAGACACCTGGGAGAGGAAAATTAAAACAAATACCAATTACTGTAATATTCAAAAACATAAAATGCTTTCTTATAGTTAAATGTAATAAATAACTTCTATACTGAAAACATTTCAATATTCCAATACTTCTGATAAACTAATTTATAAGAGTTAGATAAATCTAAAGATATAAAATCTTATGATTGGCAGTGTCTGCAGGGTAGGCGGGACTGTGAACACCAGCAGATCGGACCCAAAGCCTGCTGAGGGGCGGAACCGGCCCCTCCCCCAGTGCTGGGCGGATCAGGCCCAGCAACAAGCCAAGTGACAGAGCAGCTACACGCGCCTGCGGGGAACGAGGACCGGACCCACTAGGACAGGTCCGGCGGCCGGCTGAGGGGCAGGCCCGTCCCCTCCCCCAGTGTCTGCAAGGTAGGCGGGACTGTGAACACCTGCAGATCGGGCCCAGCGGCCTGCTGAGGGACGGAACCGGCCCCTCCCTCAGTGCCTGCAAGCTAGGGGAACCTGCGACCCATCGGGAGGTTAGGCCCAGCAACCTACGGTGTGACACAGGTGCCCCTGGCGCCTGCTGGGTAGGCGGACCTTTGACCGACCAGCAAAGCAGACCTAGGGCCTGCCAGCATGGTAGACGGATCACACTAATTGGAGGAGGATCACAGCCACTACCTGCCCTGCAGGGTGATTTTTCAACTATACAAGAACAATATAAATAAATAGAGGGAAAATATCAAAGACACAACAATTTCACCAAGCAGAAAGAAACGCCAGCAGTATGAAACGACAAGGAAAGAAAGGACCACAGGCAATGCAGGTCAACTCAACTTTAGAAGAGGTAATAGCTGCAACAGATGGAATGTCAGATAGAGAGCTCAGGACATACATGCTTCAGATGATCTGGAGTCTCAAGGAAGACATGAGACAGCAAAATCAGACAATGAAAGATCACATTGACAAACAAATCCAGAAAGTAAAAGATCAATTTCACAGGGAGATAGAGGTAATAAAAAACAAACAAATAAAAATCCTAGAAATGCAGGAAACAATAAACTAACTTAAAAACTCAATTGAGAATACTACCAGCAGAGTGGATCACTTAGAAGATAGAACATCAGACAATGAAGACAGAGTATTTCAACTTGAAAAGAACATAGATAGCTCAGCAAGTCTACTAAGAAACCATGAGCAGAACATTCAAGAACTATGGGATAATATCAAAAGACCAAACTTAAGAGTCATTGGGATACAGGAAGGCACAGAGCTCCAAACCAAAGGATTAAGCAATCTATTCAGTGAAATAATACAAGAAAACTTCCCAGACTTGAAGAATGAGACAGAATCCCAAATCCTAGAAGCCTACAGGACGCCAAACGTGCAAAACCATAAGAGATCCACACCTAGACACATTATAATGAAGATGTCCAACATACAGAATAAGGAGAGAATTTTAAAAGCTAAAAGAGAAAGGAAGCAGATTACATTTAGGGGTAAACCAATCAGGATAACAGCTGATCTCTCAACACAGACTCTGAAAGCTAGAAGATCCTGGAATAACATATTTCAAATGCTAAAAGAAAATGGGTTCCAACCAAGAATCGGGTATCCCGCGAAATTAAGCTTCAGGATGGAAGATGAAATTAAAACATTCCACTACAAACAAAAGTTAAAAGAATTTGCAGCTAGAAAACCATCTCTTCAAAAAATCCTTGGCAAAACACTACAGGAAGAGGAAATGGAAAACAACAATGAAAACCAACAGTGGGAGGTAGGACAGTAAAGGGGGGAAAATAATCAAAGAGGAAAACAAATCAGGTTTAATAGCATTAATAAACAAACTATGGCTGGAAGAACAAACCATATCTCAATAATAACCCTAAATGTTAATGGCTTAAACTCACCAATTAAGAGACACAGGCTAGTTGAATGGATCACAAAACAAGACCCAACAATATGCTGCCTGCAGGAGCCGCATTTGATAGGAAAAGATATACATAGACTGAAGTTGAAAGGTTGGGAAAAATCATATCACTCATATGGACTGCGGAAACAAGCAGGAGTGTCCACACTCATATCAAATAAAATAGACTTCAAGCCAAAGTTAATCAAAAGGGATAAAGAGGGCACTACATACTGCTCAAGGGAACCATACACCAACAAGACATAACAATCATAAATATATATGCCCCAAACAACGGGGCTGCTATGTTCATCAAGCAAACTCTTCTCAAGTTCAAGAGTCTAATAGACCACCATACAATAATCATGGGAGACGTTAACACACCTCTCTCACCACTGGACAGATCTTCCAAACAAAAGCTGAATAAGGAAACTATAGAACTCAATAATACAATTAACAACCTAGACTAAATTGACACATATAGAATATACCACCCAACATCAAGCAGCTACACTTTTTTCTCAGCAGCACATGGATCCTTCTCAAAAATAGATCATATATTATGTCACAGGGAAACTCTTAGTCAATATAAAGGAGTAGAGATAATACCATGCATCTTATCTGATCACAATGGAATGAAACAGAAAATCAACGATAAAAGAAGGAAGGAAAAATCATGCATCACTTGGAGAATGAACAATAGGTTACTGAATGATCAATGGGTTTTAGAAGACATCAAGGAGGAAATTAAAAAATTCTTAGAGTTAAATGAAAACACAGACACAACATATCAGAATCTATGGGACACATTGAAAGCAGTTCTAAGAGGAAAATTCATTGCTTGGAGTTCATTCCTTAAAAAAAGAAAAAAACAACAAATAAATGATCTCATACTTCATCTCAAAATCCTAGAAAAAGAAGAGCAAAACAACAGCAAAAGAAGTAGAAGGCAAGAAATAATTAAAATCGGAGCTGAAATTAATGAAATCGAAACAAAAGAAACAATTGAAAAAATTGACAAAACTAAAAGTTGGTTCTTTGAAAAAATAAATAAAATTGACAGACCCTTAGCCATGCTAACGAAGAGCAGAAGAGAGAGAACTCAAATTACCAGCATACGGGATGAAAGAGGCAATATCACAACAGACACTTCAGAAATACAGAAGATAATCAGAAATTATTTTGAATCCTTATACTCCAATAAAATAGAAGATAGTGAAGGCATCGATAAATTTCTTAAGTCATATTATCTGCCCAGATTGAGTCAGGAGGAGATAGACAACCTAAACAGACCAATATCAATTGAGGAAATAGAAGAAACCATCAAAAGATTACCATCTAAGAAAACCCCAGGACCGGACAGGTATACAGCAGAGTTTTATAATACCTTTAAAGAGGAACTAATACCAATACTTTTCAAGCTATTTCAGGAAATAGAAAAAGAGGGAGAACTACCAAATTCATTCTATGAGGCTAACATCACCCTGATTCCGAAACCAGACAAAGACACTTCAAAGAAAGAAAACTACAGACCAATATCTCTAATGAACCTAGATGCAAAAATCCTCAATAAAATTCTGGCGAATCGGATACAAAAACATATCAAAAAAATTGTGCACCATGATCAAGTAGGATTCATCCCTGGTATGCAAGGTTGGTTCAATATACGGAAATCAATAAATGTTATTCACCACATCAATAGACTTAAAAATAAGAACCATATGATCATCTCGATAGATGCGGAAAAAGCATTCGACAAAGTACAGCATCCCTTTATGTTCAAAACTCTTGAAAAACTAGGGATAACAGGAACATACCTCAACATTGTAAAAGCAATTTATGCTAAGCCTCAGGCTAGCATCATTCTGAATGGAGAAAAATTGAAGGCATTCCCTCTAAGATCTGGAATAAGACAGGGATGCCCTCTTTCACCACTTCTGTTCAACATAGTTCTCGGAACACTGGCCAGAGCAATTAGACAGACGAAAGAAATTAAAGGCATAAAAATAGGAAAAGAAGAACTTAAATTATCACTATTTGCAGATGACATGATTCTATACCTAGCAGACCCAAAAGGGTCTACAAAGAAGCTATTAGAGATAATAAATGAATTCAGCAAAGTGGCAGGTTATAAAATCAACACGCATAAATCAAAGGCATTCCTGTATATCAGTGACAAATCCTCTGAAATGGAAATGAGGACAACCACGCTGTTCACAATATCCTCAAAAAGAATAAAATACTTGGGAATCAACCTAACAAAAGAGGTGAAAGACTTATACAATGAAAACTACAGAACCCTAAAAAGAGAAATTAAAAAAGACCTTAGAAGATGGAAAAACATACCCTGTTCATGGATAGGCAGAACTAACATCATCAAAATGGCGATATTACCAAAAGTTCTCTATAGGTTTAATGCAATGCCAATCAAAATCCCAACGGCATTTCTTGTAGAAATGGAGAAAGCAATCATGAAATTCATATGGAAGAATAAAAGACCCAGAATAGCAGAAACAATACTAAGCAGGAAGTATGAATCAGGTGGTATAGCATTTCCAGATCTCAAACTATACTACAGAGCAATAGTAACAAAAACAGCATGGTACTGGTACCAAAACAGGCGGGTGGACCAATGGTACAGAATAGAGGACATAGAAACCAACCCACAAAACTACAACTTTCTTATATTTGATAAAGGGGCTAAAAGCATGCAATGGAGGAAGGATAGCATCTTCAACAAATGGTGCTGGGAAAACTGGAAATCCATATGCAACAAAATGAAATTGAATCCCTTTCTCTCACCATGCACAAAAGTTAACTCAAAATGGATCAAGGAGCTTGATATCAAATCAGAGACACGGCATCTGATAGAAGAAAAAGTTGGCTACGACCTACATGCTGTGGGGTCGGGCTCCAAATTCCTCAATAGGACACCCATAGCACAAGAGTTAACATCTAGAATCAACAAATGGGACTTACTTAAACTAAAAAGTTTTTCTCAGCAAAAGAAACAATAAGAGAGTTAAATAGGGAGCCTACATCCTGGGAACAAATCTTTACTCCTCACACTTCAGATAGAGCCCTAATATCCAGAATATATAAAGAACTCTGAAAATTAGACAATAAGATAACAAATAACCCAATCAACAAATGGGCCAAGGACTTGAATAGACACTTCTCAGAGGAGGACATACAATCAATCAATAAGTACATGAAAAATGCTCACCATCTCTAGCAGTCAGAGAAATGCAAATCAAAACCACCCTAAGATACCATCTCACTCCAGTAAGATTGGCAGCCATTATGAAGTCGAACAACAATAAGTGCTGGCAACGTTGTGGGGAAAAGGGTACACTTGTACATTGTTGGTGGGACTGCAAATTGGTGCAGCCAATTTGGAAAGCGGTATGGAGATTTCTTGGAAAGCTGGGAATGGAACCACCATTTGACCCAGCCATTCCCCTTCTCGGTCTATTCCCTTAAAGACCTAAAAAGAGCATGCTACAGGGACACTGCTACATCGATGTTCATAGCAGCACAATTCACAATAGCAAGACTGTGGAATCAACCTAGATGCCCTTCAATAGACGAATGGATAAAATAAATGTGGCATTTATACACAATGGAGTATTACTCTGCAGTAAAAAATGACAAAATCATAGAATTTGGTGGGAATTGGATGGCATTAGAGCAGATTATGCTAAGCAAAGCTAGCCAAGCCCTAAAAAACAAATGCCAAATGTCTCCTTTGATATAAGGAGAGTAACTAAGAACAGACTAGGGAAGAATAGCATGAGAAGAAGACCAACATTAAACAAGGATGAGAGGTGGGAGGGAACGGGAGAGAGAAGGGAAATTGCATGGAAATGGAAGGAGACCCTCAGGGCTATACAAAATTACATACAAGAGGAAGTGAGGGGAAAGGGAAAAACAGTACAAGGGGGAGGAATGAATTACAGTAGTGGCGGTAGAGAAAGAAGAGGGGAGGGGAGGGGAGGGGAGGGGGGATAGTAGAGGATAGGAAAGGCAGCAGAATACAACAGACATGAGTATATCAATATGTAAAGCAATGGAAGTGTAACTGATGTGATTCTGCAAGCTGTATACGGGGTGAAATGGGAGTTCATAACCCGCTTGAATCAAAATGTGAAATATGATATATCAAGAACTATGTAATGTTTTGAACAACCAACATTAAAAAATAAATAAATAAATAAATAAAATCTTATGATTGGAAGATAACAGTATTGTTAATATGTAAATAAGTGAACTTCTATTCTTCTCCCCTCCCCCTACCTTAAATTCATTGGATTAGACAAATGAAAGAAAGGGTGGGAGAATGAGATTAGGATAGACAGGTAGAATGAATCGGACATAACTTTCCTATGTGGATATATAAATATATGACCAGTGAAACTCTACATCACGTACAACCACAGAATGGAATCCTAATTAGAATAAGTTATACTCCATGTAAGTGTAATATATCAAAATACATTATTCTGTCATATATCTAAAAAGAACAAATACATTTTTTAAATGAAAATCATCTGCAAATTAACTGAAGGATGTAATGTAACCTTGTCCAAAATTCTGTAGACTTCTTTTTACAGAAATTGGCAAATATTACAAAATTTTTATGTTGGGAGAACCTACCTAAAATAGCTAAGGCTATTTAAAAGTGAAGAAAAGGTTGAACTCATTCTATCTGATTCCAGCATTTGCCATGAAGGTCTAGCATTCAAGATAACATAAGATAAAATAGATCAATTTAACAAAACAGTGTGCAGAAATAGATCTATACATAACAAATGAGATTAATTTTTATTAGGAGACCAAACTAATTTAGTGGGAAATATAAATTCTTCAAAAAGTAGTTCTAGAGCAACCAAAAAAATGTGTATTATTCTTAAATATGAGCTTAAGTTACTAGTTCAAAGCACAAATATATGTTGAGGTGAATTATAGACCCAAATGCAAACACTAGTACAATAAAACTCTTGAAGAAGTCATTAAAGAACATCTTCCTGACCTTGAGGTATGCAAATATTTCTTAAAGCAGATATGGAAAGCAATAGCAATAGAGATAAAATAATGAAAGAACTTCATAAAGATTAAAAGTTGCTGTTTATCAAGTGGCGCCCTTAGGAAAATAAATAGGCAAGTCACTAAGTGCAAAAAAATACCTGCAATGCATGTATTGACAAGGTACTTTTATTTTTTATTTATAGTATTAAAGAATTCCTACAACTCAGTTTAACAAAACAAAGAGAAAGAGCTCAACAATATAGACAAAATAATTGAATAAGCAGTTCACAAAAGGAGAAACACAAATGGCCAATAAGAATTCTTAATTATCAGGAAGATGAAATAAAAATACAATTATATACTAATATACACACACTGTGATGATAAAATTAAAAAATTGTGATTTTATATAAATACATATACATATACATATATATAAAAATGTAGTGAGTATATATAGACATATATGTGTGTATTTGTATGTATGTGTACTTGTGTGTGTGTGTGTGTGTATGTGTGTTTTAAGCTCCAAAATACAATATCTTGTCTGCCACAGCATGGATGAGCCTGGATGATATTATGCTAAGTGAAATAAACCATACATTTGATTTTTTCAAGTTCCCACTTATTAGGGAGATTGTGCAGAAAAATATTGCACAATCTCCCTAATAAGTGGGAACTTGAAAAAATCAAATATAGAGAAATAGAGAACAAAACAGTGGTTGTCAGGGGTGGAGGCCAAAAAGAAATTGGCGAGATGTAGGTCTGATGCTAAGTAGCAGGTATGTGGGATATAGGTATTAAGAATGCTTATTAATAATACTAGGATTAATACAGAACAAAATTGTACTGTGTATGAATTCATGCTAAATGAGATTCTATAAGCTCTTTCAACAAAAATAAAATATATATGTGAGTTGATATGTGCTAATTTTCTTCACTATATTAATTATGGTCCTATCAATATGCATCTCACAACATAACTTTTATACCTTAAATATACCCAATAAAGTTTATTTTTAAAAGGACAAGATCGAGTGTTGGCAAGAATATGTTGCAACTGGAATTCTCATTCATTGTTTTTGAGAGTGCATAAAGGTATAAATTCTTTATAAAATATTTGAAATATTTTTATATTATTAAATATTGATGTCCTAGCAACCTTACTCTGTTATTTATTTTTTTCAAAGAGAAATGAAAGCATATTCTCACAAAAAAACTTATGACTCCACATTAATATTTTATAATTAACATATCAATGAAACAGCCCAGTTGGTCATTAACAGATTAATGAATAACTTGTTTTATACAATGCAATAATACACATCATTAAAAATAATGAGCTACTGTCACATATAACATAGGCTGATTTCAGAAACATTGAGCTATGTGAAAAAAGCTAGATGCTACATGGTACATACTTTATAAGTTCATTTCTATATAGTTTTAAAAGAAGTAAATTCAACTTATTGAGGTGGGAATGACATCATTGGCAACTTTCAGAGTTTGCTTCAATGGACGAGGTAGAGGAGAAATTCCTGGATGATGAAATACTCTGTATTTCAATAAAGAGAACTTATTCTTTTGGCTCTAGGAAACAATATCTGTAATAGTTAAACACATCAGTACTTAGTGGGAATTTTGTAAGAGAAAAAAATTAAGAAGGAAGAAATTCTCCTTGACCTAATTTAATTTAGTAATAAGTTTTACACCTAACAAGTAACAAATAACAATGCAATAGAGTAAAGTTATATGATTATTTTCTGAAATTAGTAGCAGACTTGATAAATATGCAGAGAATGATTGGGAAGCAATTTTCACATCAGTGCTTTTGTTTTTCTGTATTAGGTTTGAGGACTTAAACTGAATGCTCAAACAGGGACATTACAGAGAAGTGGTTTTTATTCTGATCTGATGAAAGTAGAATCTGTCAATAGAAACACAGGAGTTGCAATCAGGCTGTAGGTAGAGAACATTTTTCAAGACGGCCCCAGGTTGTAGTTCCAGAACTCATTTCACCTAAATAAATAAATAAATAAATAAACAACGGGTCAAATTATTTGACCTTAAATTGCTAGTTAAAAAATAAATAAAATAGTTAGGCGGAACTCTGACCACCGGCACATCAGGCCCAGCGGCCTGCTGAGGGGCGGAGCCGCCACTTCCCTCCGTGCCTGCAAGTTAGGTGGAACTCTGACCACCGGCACATCAGGCCCAGCGGCATCCTGAGGGGCAGGCCCGCCCCCTCCCCCCCCCCCCCCGTGCCTGCAAGGTAGGCAGAATTCTGACCACTGGCAGATCAGGCCCAGCAGCCTGCTGAGGGGCGGAGCCGCCACTTCGCTCCATGCCTGCATGTTAGGCGGAACTCTGACCACTGGCACATCAGGTCCAGTGCCCTGCTGAGGGGCGGAGCCGCCCCCTCCCCCCCTCACCTGTGAGGTAGGTGGACCTGCGACCCACCGGCAGGTCAGGACCAGCAACCTGCAGAGTGACAGAGCTGTCCCACGCGCCTGTAGGGTAGGCGGACCTGCGAACAACCAGCAGCGCAGGTCCAGCAGCCTGCTGAGGGGTAGGCCCACCCCCTCTCCCCGTGCCTGCAAGGTAGGCGGAACTGCGATCCACCAGCAGGTCAGGCCCAGCGGCCCAATGAGGGGCGGAACCACCCCCTCCTCCCCCGCACCTGCAAGGTAAGCGGACCTGCGACTGACCTGCAGAGCAGACCTAGCAGCCTGCCAGAGTGGTAGACAGATCACCCCAACTGGAGGAGGATCACAGCCACTACCTGCCCTGCAAGGGAGGTTTTTCAACTATACAAGAACAATATAAATAAATAGAGGGAAAATTTCAAAAACACAAAAGTTTCACCAAGCAGAAAGAAACGCAAGCAGTATGAAAAGACAAGGAAAGAAAGTACCACAAGCAATGCAGGTCAACTCAACTCTAGAAGAGGTAATAGCTGCAACAGATGGAATGTCAGACAAAGAATTCAGGATATACATGCTTCAGATGATCTGGAGTCTCAAGGAAGACATGAGACAGCAAAATCAGACAATGAAAGATCACTTTGACAAGGAACTACATAAACAAATCCAGGAAGTAAAAGATCAATTTCACAGGGAGTTAGAGATAATAAAAAACAAACAAATAGAAATCCTAGAAATGCAGGAAGCAATAAACCAACTTAAAAACTCAATTGAGAATACTACCAGCAGAGTAGATCACTTAGAAGATAGAACATCAGACAATGAAGACAAAGTATTTCAACTTGAAAAGAACATAGACAGCTCAGCAAGTCTGCTAAGAAAACATGAGCAGAACATCCAAGAATTATGGGATAATATTAAAAGACCAAACTTAAGAGTCATTGGGATACAGGAAGGCACAGAGCTCCAAACCAAAGGAATAAACAATCTATTCAATGAAATAATATGAGAAAACTTCCCAGACTTGAAGAATGAGACAGAATCCCAAATCCTAGAAGCCTACAGGACGCCAAACATGCAAAACCATAAGAGATCCACACCTAGACACATTATAATGAAGATGCCCAACATACAGTATAAGGAGAGAATTTTAAAAGCTATAAGAGAAAGGAAGCAGATTACATTTAAGGGTAAACCAATCAGGATAACAGGTGATCTTTCAACACAGACTCTGAAAGCTAGAAGATCCTGGAATAACATATTTCAAACACTGAAAGAAAATGGGTTCCAACCAAGAATCGTGTATCCAGCAAAATTAAGCTTCAGGATGGAAGATGAAATTAAAACATTCCACTACAAACAAAAGTTAAAAGAATTTGCAGCTAGAAAACCATCTCTTCAAAAAATCCTTGGCAAAACATTACAGGAAGAGGAAATGGAAAACAACAATGAAAACCAACAGTGGGAGGTAGGACAGTAAAGGGGGGAAAATAATCAAAGAGGAAAACAAATCAGGTTTAGTAACATTAATAAACAAATATGGCTGGAAGAACAAACCATATCTCAATAATAACCCTAAATGTTAATGGCTTAAACTCACCAATTAAGAGACACAGGCTAGTTGAATGGATCACAAAACAAGACCCAACAATATGCTGTCTACAGGAGCCGCATTTGATAGGAAAAGATATACATAGACTGAAGTTGAAAGGTTGGGAAAAATCATATCACTCATATGGACTGCGGAAACAAGCAGGAGTGTCCACACTCATATCAAATAAAATAGACTTCAAGCCAAAGTTAATCAAAAGGGATAAAGAGGGCACTACATACTGCTCAAGAGAACCATACACCAACAAGACATAACAATCATAAATATATATGCCCCAAACAACGGGGCTGCTATGTTCATCAAGCAAACTCTTCTCAAGTTCAAGAGTCTAATAGACCACCATACAATAATCATGGGAGACTTCAACACACCTCTCTCACTACTGGACAGATCTTGCAAACAAACGTTGAATAAGGAAACTATAGAACTCAATAACATAAATAACAACCTAGACTTAATTGACATATATAGAATATACCACCCAACATCAAGCAGTTACACTTTTTTCCAAGCAGCACATGGATCCTTCTCAAAAATAGATCATATATTATGTCACAGGGCAACTCTTAGACAATATAAAGGAGTAGAGATAATACCATGCATCTTGTCTGATCATAATGGAATGAAACAGAAAATCAACGATAAAAGAAGGAAGGAAAAATCATGCATCACTTGGAGAATGAACAATAGGTTACTGAATGATCAATGGGTTTTAGAAGACATCAAGGAGGAAATTAAAAAATTCTTAGAGTTAAATGAAAACATAAACACAACATATCAGAATCTATGGGACACATTGAAAGCAGTTCTAAGAGGAAAATTCATTGCTTGGAGTTCATTCCTTAAAAAAAGAAAAAAACAACAAATAAATGATCTCATACTTCATCTCAAAATCCTAGAAAAAGAAGAGCAAAACAACAGCAAAAGAAGTAGAAGGCAAGAAATAATTAAAATCAGAGCTGAAAAAAATGAAATCGAAACAAAAGAAACAATTGAAAAAATTGACAAAACTAAAAGTTGGTTCTTTGAAAAAATAAATAAAATTGACAGACCCTTAGCCATGCTAACGAAGAGAAGAAGAGAGAGAACTCAAATCACTAGCATATGGGATGAAAGAGGCAATATCACAACAGACACTTCAGAAATACAGAAGATAATCAGAAATTATTTTGAATCCTTATACTCCAATAAAATAGAAGATAGTGAAGGCATCAATAAATTTCTTAAGTCATATAATCTACCCAGATTGAGTCAGGTGGATATAGACAACCTAAATAGACCAATATCAATTGAGGAAATAGAAGAAACCATCAAAAGATTACCATCTAAGAAAAGCCCAGGACCTGATGGGTATACAGCAGAGTTTTACAAAACCTTTAAAGAGGAACTAATACCAATACTTTTCAAGCTATTTCAGGAAATAGAAAAAGAGGGAGAACTTCCAAATTCATTCTACGAGGCCAACATCACCCTGATTCCGAAACCAGACAAAGACACTTCAAAGAAAGAAAACTACAGACCAATATCTCTAATGAACCTAGATGCAAAAATCCTCAATAAAATTCTGGCGAATCGGATACAAAAACATATCAAAAAAATTGTGCACCATGATCAAGTAGGATTCATCCCTGGTATGCAAGGCTGGTTCAATATATGGAAATCAATAAATGTTATTCACCACATCAATAGACTTAAAAATAAGAACCATATGATCATCTCGATAGATGCGGAAAAAGCATTCGACAAAGTACAGCATCCCTTTATGTTCAAAACTCTCGAAAAACTAGGGATAACAGGAACATACCTCAACATTGTAAAAGCAATCTATGCTAAGCCTCAGGCTAGCATCATTCTGAATGGAGAAAAATTGAAGTCATTCCCTCTAAAATCTGGAACAAGACAGGGATGCCCTCTCTCACCACTTCTGTTCAACATAGTTCTCGAAACACTGGCCAGAGCAATTAGACGAAAGAAATTAAAGGCATAAAAATAGGAAAAGAAGAACTTAAATTATCACTATTTGCAGATGACATGATTCTATACCTAGCAGACCCAAAAGGGTCTACAAAGAAACTATTAGAGCTAATAAATGAATTCAGCAAAGTGGCAGGATATCAAATCAACATGCATAAATCAAAGGCATTCATGTATATCAGTGACAAATCCTCTGAAATGGAAATGAGGACAACCACTCCATTCTCAATATCCTCAAAAATACTAAAATACTTGGGAATCAACCTAACAAAAGAGGTGAAAGACTTATTCAATGAAAACTACAGAAACCTAAAGAGAGATATAGAAGAAGACCTTAGAAGATGGAAAAATATACCCTGTTCATGGATAGGCAGAAGTAACATCATCAAAATGGCGATATTACCAAAAGTTCTCTATAAGTTCAATGCAATGCCAATCAAAATCCCAACAGAATTTCTTGTAGAAATAGAAAAAACAATCATGAAATTCATATGGAAAAATAAACGACCCAGAATAGCAAAAACAATGCTAAGCAGGAAGTGTGAATCAGGCGGGATAGCGATACCAGACTTCAAACTATACTATAGAGCAATAGTAACAAAAACAGCATGGTACTGGTACCAAAACAGGCGGGTGGACCAATGGTACAGAATAGAGGACACAGAAACCAACCCACAAAACTACAACTTTCTTATATTTGATAAAGGGGCTAAAAGCATGCAATGGAGGAAGGATAGCATCTTCAACAAATGGTGCTGGGAAAACTGGAAATCCATATGCAACAAAATGAAATTGAATCCCTTTCTCTCACCATGCCCAAAAGTTAACTCAAAATGGATCAAGGAGCTTGATATCAAATCAGAGATGTGGCATCTGATAGAAGAAAAAGTTGGCTATGATCTACATACTGTGGGGTCGGGCTCCAAATTCCTCAATAGGACACCCATAGCGCAAGAGTTAACAACTAGAATCAACAAATGGGACTTACTCAAACTAAAATTTTTTTTCTCAGCAAAAGAAACAATAAGAGAGGTAAACAGGGAGCCTACGTCCTGGGAACAAATCTTTACTCCTCACACTTCAGATAGAGCCCTAATATCCAGAGTATACAAAGAACTCAAAAAATTAGACAATAAGATAACAAATAACCCAATCAACAAATGGGCTAAGGACCTGAACAGACACTTCTCAGAGGAGGACATAGAATCAATCAATCAATAAGTACATGACAAAATGCTCACCATTGCTAGCAGTCAGAGAAATGCAATTCAAAACCACCCTAAATACCATCTCACTCCAGTAAGATTGGCAGTCATTAGCAAGTCCAACAACAACAAGTGCTACAGAGGATGTGGGGAAAAGTGTACACTTGTTCATTGTTGGTGGGACTGCAAATTGGTGCAGCCAATTTGGAAAGCAGTATGGAGATTTTTTGGAAAGTTGGGAATGGAACCATCATTTGACCCAGCTATTCCCCTTCTCTGTCTATTCCCTAAAGACCTAATAAGAGCATGTTACAGGGACACTGCTACATCGATGTTCATAGCAGCACAATTCACGATAGCAAGATTGTGGAACCAGCCTAGATGCCCTTCAGTAGATGAATGGATAAAAAAATGTGGCATTTATACACAATGGAGTATTACTCTGCATTAAGAAATGACAAAATCATAGAATTTGGAGGGAAATGGATGGCATTGGAGCAGATTATGCTAAGTGAAGCTAGCCAATCCTTAAAAAACAAATGCCAAATGACTTCATTGATATAAGGGGAGTAACTAAGGACAGGGTAGGGACGAAGAGCTAGAGAAGAAGATTAACATTAAACAGGGATGAGAGGTGGGAGGGAAAGGGAGAGAGAAGGGAAATTGCATGAAAATGGAAGTTGATCCTCAGGGTTATGCAAAATTACATATAAGAGGAAAGGAGAGGTAAGAGAAGAATAATGCAAGTGGAAGAAATGATTTACAGTAGAGGGGGTAGAGAGAGAAGAGGGGAGGGGAGGGGAGGGGAGGGGGGATAGTAGAGAATAGGATAGACAGCTGAATACATCAGACACTAGAATGGCAATATGTAAATCAATGGAAGTGTAACTGATGTGATACAGCAATTTGTATAAGGGGTAAAAATGGGAGTTCATAACCCACTTGAATCAAACTGTGAAATATGATATATTAAGAACTGTGTAATGTTTTGAACTACCAACAATAAAAAATATATATAAATCAATAAAATAAACTACAAATGTTAATAAATATTAATAAACATCCAGATGTTTCAAAAGATGCACAGGGAAACAGGAATTTGAATACACTTGGACTTCTATTTCCCTTTTCTATGAATATCACTATATATTGTTTTACCTATATTACAGACAAATTTGGTAATTTGTTCTGCTGCCTTTCTACATTTCCTTAAGCATTTCATTTCCTAAAGCAAATGACAATATGCTCTGGTCATAATGCATGACAACTCAAATCAGAAATAGAAGCTGAGCACATTAATTTGCCATTTAAAATCCTTTAATATTTCATTTACAAGAATTTTTTCTTGTTTTTTTTACATGTGAGTTTCTGTAATACCTGCATAAATGGCATCTCCTATCAACTTTACAATGCTACAATATTACTTTCAAGATTCCCTAGATTTTAAAAACTGAAAATTAAATATTTCTTTATAGCCCACAAAAAATAATGAAGTTTATATGTTGCTGTCAAAAACATCCTAAATACATTCAGTTGATTTTTTAAACATACTCTTCTCATCTACAAAAAGAAACAAAATCATTTTCCCACAAAAGCAAATCTGATTATTGTAATTCTGGTTTTTAATTGCTTTGAGCATAAACCCACTCTAACTTAAAGCTTATTGTTGGTATAAAGTTATTTTATAATACCAAGGAACAAGAACAAAGTACAACCAATGCAAGTGAATGGGAAAGTCAGATGCTATGACACTGCTTGATTGCTCTTCTCTCCTTCTTGCCAGGAACCTACTCAAATTTTCTTTCCCTGTAGAATAGTCCCCTTCTCTTTCTGAGTTTACACAATACCTAACATGGTTATCAGAGTCCAGTCTGCATGACGACCTTTTGGATTTAAGATAGCATCAGTTATGACTTGGTTCAGATGCCTTCCCTTTAGGTCAACTAGAAATTCCTTTGCTTCCACAAAGCCCTGCTTCTACCACAGAAGGGTCAGCCTTGGACTATTAGCCATTTCTGCTCATGTTGATAAATTCCAGTAACTTCTAGAACTACCTGAGTGTGCCTTATTTGAACTGGGGATGGATACCTTGTTCCTAAGTCATAGCTTAGCGACAAACTTGCAAAAGAACTATTTGGCTTTAAGATAGCATCAGTTATGAGTTAGTAGAAAGGGTTTAGACAGAGAGAATTTTATATATATATATATATATATATATATATATATATATATATATATATATATAGAGAGAGAGAGAGAGAGAGAGAGAGAGAGAGAGAGAGAGAGAGAGAAATTTTATAATATAGAGAATATGTAACTTTTGTTTTCTTGTAAAGAAGAAACATTTATTTGTGCTTAAAAGAAAATTAACTCAAAATCCCAGGATGGAAATACTATCCCATGTAATTCTCTAATCTAAACTGATTGAAAGGGGAAGCCAGACACTCTTCGATTTGACTTATGATTTAAAATCACTTTGGCTCTCAGGAGGAAATTATGTTTTAGAGAACAAAAAACAGGGCAGTGGTACTGATTAGGTGAGAAAAGTCATAGCAGTGCCTCTGAAATCTTCTTGATAGATACAAGTGGAGGAAAAACCAAAGGAGAAACCAGTTTTGTTTAGCCCAAACATAGTTTCCATCCTTATTGTGGTGGCTCATTGTATTGGATATAGTAAGAATATTAACTTTTAAAATTTATTCACTAGCCTTAGGAAAATCTAACACTGATAATCATTCTTATTTAAATAGTTCCTCTTTAGATTTATGGTCTCAAATTCATTAGTAGTCCCTTTAGAATTGGTAAAAGCACAGACAATTATTTTGGCTCCTAGACTTACAATGAAATGGCTTCACCATTCTAATTGTGGCTATTTTCTTAAGGATTGTGTAGCATATATCAGTGAAAACTCCTGAAGATATGGAAATTAGCCAGAAGAATTTCAGCATAAAATGGATTCATCATAAACTCTATTCCCTGCCCAGATAACACTGAAATGCAGAGATTTTTCCTAATCCCAATGTTAATATATGACCTCTGCAGTAATAGATGACATTGCTTTTGTAGACTCACAATACTTTATAGGCATTATGTGGAGATAACTAACTATATTGTGTCTAATTTATCTATATTGCTGAAATTAATGTTTTGATTACTTGCATGTTTATATCTCCATAGTAGTAATATCGTCTGCTTTTAGTCATGTTCCCATTGCATTTCTAATACGGATTATCCAATTCTAGCCTGTCATGCTTTTGAAGAGAATACATTTACAGCTCACGAAGTAGTGCCTTGGGCTACATATAGAAAGGGGATTTTCTGACAAAACAATATCACTGATATCTCTTGCAGAAATGTTAATATCAATTTACCCTAACAAGATCTAAAACTGGCTCCCTCAGGCCTTGAATAGACCAAGACAAAGAATGGCCCAATCAAGCAAAAAACATATTAGAATTAAGTATTCTTTTCATCGGTACTTCTTTCCTGGCTTTATAAAAATATCCTGAGAAATGGCACATGCACCGACTGATTAGGATACTATTGACCTGGGATTTTTGACAAGTTGGATTTTATAGGCTAAGTATTGCTATTGAACTGTTGATTTTGAAGAATTTTAAATAATAAATGTATTGAAAGTAAGTTTTATGAGATGTTTTTATTCTGTTCAGCACCTGGAATAAGAACAGTTGGCATTTAATAGCCATTTATTAATTCATTAGATGAATAAAGGCAAAAGAAAATTAAGGAAATTTTATTTCATAAATTATTTTCAAACATTGCTTCAGAGGTATCACAGAAGCACTCATATTTAAAAGGCAGCCTCCAAACTCAACAACTTCATTATTGATAGTCTATATTTAGCTCTAGCACACATCTTATTCCTCAGTATTGCTCAACTGAAGGACTGGTGTATTACTCTTCTTACTCTTCATTTACAGCTTCAAAAATGGTCTGGAATGTGGATGCTTAGTTCAACCCAAAAGTGATCAAGGGCTTTCTAGCTCTGTGAAACTCATAGACGGCTCAATCTTATTGGGGAAGGGGTAGAAATTCACACACGGAACCACCTCTTATGAAACTCTACATTCTGTGCACTCAAAGTTCATCTTTTTTAATTCTGCTTTGAAAAGCTCTATGTGTCTGCCCTTTGATTTATCAAGAATTGGACTAATCCTCTTGGTCTTCTTACAGTGAAGGAGAACTGTGTACACAAGTTGATTACAGCCAGTCAATGCTGCAGCAAACTCCAAGATATTCAGACCTTTCTTCCTTCTGTCAGATTTGCTATTGGATGTGAAAAAGGTAAACTAAATGTCTTAAAAATGTGTCTTAAACTCTGCTTGAATTAGTTTCACCAAAGGCACAAGAGAAATTTTTTAAAAATATTTTTGATAAAATGAAGTAGGAAAAAGATCATTAAGACTCAATATTTTAAAAAATTGTAAACATAAATTCAATCTTAATTTTGCTATGATTTGACTATAAATTAGTCAAATTTGTTTTTCTGAGGTTTTTATTCCACTTCTGACAAAATGATTTCTTTATATTGTATTTCATCAATTCTAAATCATGTTTTTTTGTTTTTCACATTTTTGCATCTCTGAAATTAGTGTGCAGTTTACAATCACTTGAAGCTAGTTGGTGTTATGACATAGTTGTTATTCTGCCCAAGAAATGCACAATAAAATCTGCAGGGTATATGTTAGAAATTTGAATTAAGAAAATTTTGGAGCCCAATTTTAGGAAATGCTGCTCATGATAGAATGCTCTTAATAGGAGAAGCACAAGATCACACTGTGACAAAATGAGAACACCAACAATTCATGAAAAAAATATGCAGAAAAGTTTGACACTGATGAAAAGTTTTAGGAAAAATTATTTATTTTACATGCTTTTTTAGAAAGGTTGTATGTCTCAGAATTATGGCTTCCTACTAATTTAATTGAATTAGCCCCCTTTATGTCCAAGATAACTGCCACACTTATTAGAGTAGCCTACTATGTGCTGGTAACAGCAGGAATTTTTTTTTATGTTTTATAATAGTTATATAACTTACATAATATTAAATGCATTTTATAGATTCTATGAGGCTTGGAGTAGATAAATAGATTGCCCAAGACTAAAGCTATCCAACAGTGTTTATAGGATGCAGAACTCAGTGTTGCAAGCTCTGTTGCTTATACTGTACAGTGTTGTACACATTAAAATTATTTTAAGGGAGAACTGAACATTCATTAATCTTCTAGGAAATTAATTCCTAGGCAGCATCCACATATGTAATCAAACAAATAATTACTAAGCAACTATTGTATTCATTTAATGAGCTTTTAAAAAAGGGAGTGACTCCTGTCTGTCAAGTATAGTTCCAGATACTTAGTACACAGCAAAGACCAAAGTAAAACAGACGTTGTACCCCATGGAACTAACATCCTGGTAAGAAAAGGGCAACGTGTAAAGTCAAATACATTGTCAGTTGATTAGAGATTGATTCTGTGGAGAAAAGTAAAACAGGGAAGGGGGTAGGCAATCTGAGTTGCGGAAGGTATTACATATTGGACAGAATAGCCAAGTAGGATCTCACAGTGAGGGTGCCGTTGGAGTAAAGACTTAATGGAGGCAAGACAGAAACCATTGGGTTTATCTGGGAAGAGTTTTTCAGGAAGGAAGAGCAGAACAAGTGAGTTTTTTAAAAAGAGAGAAACTGACATATTTGAACAAGACAGTAGTCTGGAGCATGAGATTAGAATAACAATGAGGAAAGGAGGTTATTGGATAGGTTCTTAAGGATAATTTTAGGCTGTCATTCTAAATAAGGTTGGAAACTATTGGGAGACTTTAAACAATTGTGTATCATGAACTGACTTGGGTCTTAAAAACATAATGGTGGCTGTTACTGAGCTAAGAATCCATTGACAGGGACCAAGAAAGAACCAAGGAGACTGCATAGAAGACAACTGACAATAAACTAGGCAAGAGACTGATGGAGGGTTTGAACACAGAGAGCACATGGAGATGAATGGATCCCTGACATAACTTGAAGGGGAACCTGAATTATTTGCTAATGGATTGAAAGTAGAGTGAGAGGGATAGAGAAGACACAAGGAGGATCCCAAATTTTTTGGTCTGTAGAAATGGAAACTTGAAGATATTATTTTCTGAGTTGAATGAATCAGTAGGAGCAACAGATATTTAGGATAATTAGGAACTCAGATTTTCATGTGTTATCCCTGAATGCCTGTTCAATAGAAATGTATATTAGTCAGTAGTAGGAAAAAAGACCCAGAGTTCCTGGAAAGCGTGCAGTTAGACTAGACATTTGGGAGTCAGAATGTAGAGAGTTTGTAATGACACAGGACTAGGGGACACCTTCAAGGAAGCAGCGTGCAGTGAAAGGAGAGGAGGTCCCTGGGCACACCAGTATTCAGTGGTGAAAGGAAATGATCAGGAACTTGCAAAGGAGACTCACCGAATCTAGAGAGACGCCAAGTGAATATGACAACCAGGACAGGATGGACAACTTGAATATATGCATCTGATAAGAAGCAGATTTGGGATTAAATTTGGATGTTAACTATGTGGGGATTGTCAGTGATCTTGCTGAGAGAAGTTGGCAGAATGGTAGGGACCAAAGCCCGATGGGAGGTGGTCCAACAGACAATGGGAGAAGAATTGGAAATAGATTACACTGAAAACTCTTTTAGGAATTTTTTTTATTTAAAAAAAAGTAAAGAAAAATAAGGATGTAGTCAGAGTAAAAATGGATAAAGCAAGGACCAGGACTTGTGTTACATTCAGGACACATATTCAGACACACACACCACACACACACACACACCTATTCTCAGTGAACATAGGTCCTTAACACCTCGTTAATCACAGTCCAGAAGAAAACAGGCAGCTCTTTGTGAAGATGAAAATATAATTTGTTAAACAATTAAATGAAAAAAAAATATTCATTAGTTAAGTTAGAAAAAATGGAACAATTAATATGGGGAAGTGGAGGAGCATGGCCCATGTTAGTTCCAAAGATTTTAAGGAAAAATCTGTAAAACAGGAGCTGAGGCCTTGTGTCCTAACCTGCCTGAAGAAAGGAAGAAACTTGTAGTACTGGTAATTTGGGCCTAAAAGCTTTTTCTGAGATTAACTTTGTGTCTTCTACTTATATTGAATATACCAACCATCATCGAATGGATATACTTTTTTTCTCAACAGCACATGGATCCTTCTCAAAAATAGACCATATATTATGCCATAGGGCAACCCTCAATAAATATAAAGGGGTGGAGATTATACCATGTATTTTATCTGATCATAATGGAATGAAACTGGAAATTAATGATAAAAGAAGGAAGGGAAAATCCAATATCACATGGAAAATGAACAATATGTTACTGAATGATCAAGGGGTTACAGAAAACATTGGAGGCATTCCCTCTAAAATCTGGAACAAGACAGGGATGCCCTTTATCACCACTTCTATTCAATATAGTTCTCGAAACACTGGCCAGAGCAATTAGACAAACAAAAGAAATTAAAGGCATAAAAAATGGAAAAGAAGAACTTAAATTATCACTATTTGCAGATGACATGATTCTATACATAGAAGACCCAAAAGGGTCTACAAAAAAACTTCTAGAACTAATAAATGAATTCGGCAAAGTGGCAGGATATAAAATCAACACGCACAAATCAAAGGCATTTCTGTATATCAGTGACAAAACTTCTGAAACGGAAATGAGGAAAAACACTCCATTCACAATATCCTCAAAAAAAAAAAATACTTGGGAATCAACCTAACAAAAGAGGTGAAAGACTTATACAATGAAAACTACAGAACCCTAAAAAGAGAAGTAGAAGAAGATCTTAGAAGATGGAAAGATATACCCTGTTCATGGATAGGCAGAACTAACATCATCAAAATGGCGATATTACCAAAAGTCCTCTATAGGTTTAATGCAATGCCAATCAAAATCCCAATGGCATTGCTTGTAGAAATAGATAAAGCAATCATGAAATTCATATGGAAAAATAAAAGACCCAGAATAGCAAAAGCAATTCTGAGCAGGAAGTGTGAATCACGTGGTATAGCAATACCAGATTTCAAACTATACTACAGAGCAATAGTAGCAAAAACAGCATGGTACTGGTACCAAAACAGGCGGGTGGACCAATGGTACAGAATAGAGGATACAGAGACTAATCCACAAAGTTACAACTATCTTATATTTGATAAAGGGGCTAAAAGCATGCAATGGAGGAAGGATAGCATCTTCAACAAATGGTGTTGGGAAAACTGGAAATCCATATGCAACAAAATGAAACTGAATACCCTCCTCTCACCATGCACAAAAGTGAGCTCAAAATGGATCAAGGACCTTGATATCAAATCAGAGACTCTGCTTATGATAGAAGAAAAAGTTGGCTACGATCTACATATTGTGGGATCAGGCTCCAAATTCCTTAACAGGACACCCATAGCACAAGAGTTAACAGCAAGAATCAACAAATGGGACTTACTTAAACTAAAAAGTTTTTTCACAGCAAGAGAAACAATAAGAGAAGTAAATCGGGAGCCTACATCATGGGAACAAATTTTTACTCCTCACACTTCAGACAGAGCCTTAATATCCAGAGTATACAAAGAACTCAAAAAATTAGACAATAAGACAACAAATAACCCAATCAACAAATGGGCCAAGGACCTGAACAGACACTTCTCAGAGGAGGACATATAATCAATCAACAAATACATGAAAAAATGCTCACCATCTCTAGCAGTCAGAGAAATGCAAATCAAAACCACCCTAAGATACCATCTCACTCCAGTAAGATTGGCAGCCATTATGAAGTCAAACAATAACAAGTGCTGGAGAGGATGTGGGGAAAAGGGTACTCTTGTACATTGCTGGTGGGACTGCAAATTGGTTCAGCCAATTTGGAAAGCAGTATGGAGATTCCTGGGAAAGCTGGGAATGGAACCACCATTTGACCGAGTTAATTGCCCTTCTTGGTCTATTCCCTGAAGACCTTAAGAGAGCGTACTACAGGAATACTGCCACATCGATGTTCATAGCAGCACAATTCACAATAGCTAGACTGTGGAACC
Organism: Urocitellus parryii; assembly: GCF_045843805.1. Taxonomy (NCBI): domain Eukaryota; kingdom Metazoa; phylum Chordata; class Mammalia; order Rodentia; family Sciuridae; genus Urocitellus; species Urocitellus parryii. Next base: position 177,303,130 of record NC_135531.1, read on the forward strand.
AACCCAGATGCCCTTCAATGGATGAATGGATTAAAAAATGTGGCAGTTATACACCATGGAGTATTATGCAGCACTAAAAAATGACAAAATCATGGAATTTGCAGGGAAATGGATGGCACTAGAGCAGATTATGCTTAGTGAAGCCAGCCAATCCCTAAAAAACAAATACCAAATGTCTTCTTTGATATAATGAGAGCAACTAAGAATAGAGCAGGGAGGAAGAGCAGGAAGAAAAGATTGATATTAAACAAAGACACGAGATGGGAGGGAAAGAGAGAGAAAAGGGAAATTGCATGGAAATGGAAAGCGACCCTCATTGTTATAAAAAACTACATAAAAGAGGTTGTGAGGGGAATTGGAAGAAAAAACAAGGAGAGAAATGAATTACAGTAGATGGGATAGAAAGAGAAGATGGGGCGGGGCAGGGGGATAGTAGAGGATAGGAAAGGTAGCAGAATACAACAGTTACTAGTATGGCATTATGTAAAAAGGTGAATGTGTAACCGATGTGATTCTGCAATCTGTATTTGGGGTAAAAATGGGAGTTCATAACTCACTTGAAACTAATGTTTGAAATATGATATGTCAAGAGCTTTGTAAGGTTTTGAACAACCAATAAAAAAAAAATCCTAAAAGAAAATAGTTTTCTCTTGCTGTCAACATTTTCTATAAGGTATCCAATGAGATTCAACCTAGGCCCAGGATATATCATTCCAACAGACAGATTGCAGATGTAGTGGACCTGAGCACTGGGTACTGCTGTCCCAATCCAGTTTTGCATGAGCAGATGCCCAGCTCTGTCCAATGAGCCAGGCTGAAAATAGTGCTTAAAGTTAATCTTGGAATCATTAGACCTACTTGCTCCAATGTGAGTTAAAGAATTTCTATTAAAACAAATTCACAGGTACTTTACTGAATCATTTCACCAGTTTGAGAGATCTTAAGCATTACCTGAATCAGTTTTTTTTTTTTAAGCTGACTGCAAGAGATTGACATATGGAATTAATTCCTTGTCACAAAACATGGCACTGTGGGAGAACACATTGCTGCTGACTCTAGGGATAGTTTACTGCAGGATAAACTGACATTAGGATAGGAATTTCACATACAACAATAAAAGAAGCTTACAAATTGGCCTTTTCATGGATGGAACAGGGGTCTCTCTGGATTGTGTGATATGACAAAAGAATCCTCATTGCCCCCTCCCTGGATCATATTGTCTTTAGACCTGAAAGGATCATCAGGTACCTTGTTCTTTAAGAAAACTGTAATTTACTTTTTCAAATTTTATTTTCCTTGGTATCACGTTTTCATCAGAGCTAGTGAAGGACAGATGAACAGATTAACATGAAAATCAAAAAGGACCCAAACCCAGTGCCATTTATTAAGCAGTTACTATATGATCCACATGGAAGGCAAACCCTCTATATTTGGACTATTAGACTCAGTGCTCTCAGTTATTAATCTAGTTCAAAACAGCAGTAATATAAAGCTGCCATACAATCTGGAGGACTGCTTAAAGAAACAGGAAGCATTTGCCCATATATTTCTATAGTCCAGGAGCTAACATCATGAAAAACACCAGTCATAACTATAGATCTAAACTCAGTTTCCCAAAATGGAAATATGGCATTGAATTAGCTACTGAAAATAACAATATTTATTTTTAAAGAATAAGAGAAGAAGAAAAATAAACAAGTAAGAATTTGAAGAAGAGACTTCTGAGATAAAGGAAGGCCAACCAATCTTTATTGCATCTCGATTCCTAGGTTGAATTAACTCACTAGAAGAAGGACCTTCTGAAGCTACTTTCGTTATTTCAAATTCCCTGGGGCAGATATTAAATACCTGCTCAGGTTTTCTTAGGCCTTACAAAGCCTGGGTTGATGGGCCAAGGATATCTTCCAAAGTAGATTGCCAGTCATTGCCTGCATGAGGGCCTCTACAGTCTTCTGGGCATTTGCAGGAGACAAAGGAGCCAATCTCTCCCCAGGGGGACATGTAAACACCCACACTGAATCCTCAGTGCAATGGCTTTTCCTTCTTATTGCTGACTGCATGGATAATGAAAATAACAGCATGACTTAAAACTTAGAAGGCTTAATTTCTGGTCACAGTTGTGACCTGCTAATTCCCTTCACAAAACAATAAATCTGACATTATTAGCCCCATTTCATGAAAGGAAAAACTGTATCTGAGTGACTGAGAAATACTTTTGATGCCTGGAGAAGGAACTTCCAAGTAACAACGTTTTTTTGCTTTAGTTTCAGTCTTTAATTAATAGCAAAAATCAGCCAAATATTAAAGAATATCTCATGCCTTGGGGATTTTCTGTCCTCCTTATGTCTCATGTGATTAATGTCCTACAAACTTCTTTTTTTTTGGACAATACTGAGTGCTTAGAGAATTATCAAGGAAACCTCTTAGCTGCCACACTTAAATAATATTTATTGCCTAATTTTAAACAAAGGCTCTTCTTGTGAAAGTAGAGAAAACGGGTGTTAGATATAAAACTGAAATATCTGAAGTTTTTCAACAAGTAACACATTATTATCTTTCCAAATCTATTCTTTGTCATGTAATTCACCTGGAGAAAAAAAAATTACTTCTCTTTTAGACTCATTTATTCTGGGGTTTGGTTTTCTAACATTGCTATTACACACATGTAAAAGTAACGGTTTTATTTAGTGACTTTTAAAAATGCAATAGAATATGGCTCCTGAAATATTAAATATATGTCTAAATCAGATGGCACCACGGTGAAGAGAGAGAAAGACAGAAAGACAGTGAGGAAGAAAGAAGAAAAGAAAAGGAAGAAAAGTAGGAAGGAAGGATGGGAAGAGAAAAGAAAGAAAAGAGAAAAACCCACAAAACTATAAGAAAGCAAATGAAAATAATTTTCAAGTTCACAATTAGGGTAAGAACTAAGCCTATTAGATTTGACCTATAAAGGCTAGAGCCATTCTCAGGTATGGACATTTGAGAACTTCTATAGTGAAAAGAAAAACTGTAATCCACAGGTGCTCCCTGCAGGTCTTGTCTTGCACACTGAACTGAACCACAGAAACAGAAGGGGGCTGACACAGGAATTGTAGGTTAGAGGGTAATGAAGATTAATTGCAGAGCCAAATCTAGAGCTAAGTGGCTCTTAATTCTGCAGCTCCATTCTAGGAGACTAAAGTAGAAAGAACCATTTCATAATAGCCCCCAAGGGAAGGTGGAAGAGCAAGATGGCTCCTTGTAGGCCACTCATCCTCTCACATCCATGGAGAGTATTTCAGCTGCCATTTAAGCCGTTCTTATACGGATCCATTCAAAGTCTCCAAGATGCCAGGGCAAGGCTGTTTGCTACCTTTTAAGAATCAGGCTTGTGATGAAACTTATTTTGGTGATTGAGAATCTATTATCTATATTATCAAATTCCATTTATTCAACAAATACTAATAAAAGAGTTGATTAAGCACATATCCTATTCCAGGTATTGTGCAAAATAATGCTGAAACAGAGATGAGCAAGGCCTTTTACTCTTTCATCAAGAGATACAGACATGATGTGGAAGATGGTTTGAACCATATTCAGGGGTGCTATGACAGCATTACTGGAGGGCAGAGTGGCCACAGAGCATGTCAGTTTCTTCACAGGGAGGCCAGGGCAGCATGAACTGTTTAAGTCTTTAAAGATAGAGTTATCACCCTTGTAGTTCAGAGTTCTCTTTCTCTTGTGAAAAGAGAACTACGAACAAAATTTCAAAGATTATAGTACAAAAAGGCACAATGGCATAAGTTAAAGAATTTTAAGTAGGCCACTGTGACTGATATGCAGAATGCTTGACAGACAGGGACAGTATTCAGGGACAAAAAAAGGGGGCAAGTAAGTATCAAGTCCGTGCTCACTCAACCGTCTTTGTAAGCCCTAGGTTGCAGGATTTGACTCTAATAACTTAAGGAGTTCTGAATGCTACTGAGCCCTGGGTTGGGCCAAGTGGCATATTATTACCTCAATGGTTATGGTGAGGACGAGTTTTGGGGAAGTTTACCACGACGTTGAAAGTCAAAATAGGAAATTTTGATTGAAGACAAAATGAAATTACGGGCAATCTGTTTTTAAAAGCGTCAATGGCAAATGACATGACATGAACCTCAGAGGGAGAAAAGTGGGAGAATATTGTAATTCACTTGGAGAGAAGCCTCCTGTCCTTTTGACTGCCATAGCTTGGGACTTGTTTTTCTAATATCGCTATTGAAATTAACAGTTTAATTCACTATTCCATTTATGAGACAAATGCTCATGTAATATAGTGCCGTGGTGACACTCGTTTGCCTTTGGATTTAATTTACACTGACGGCCTATTTGCCTGTTTTTAAAGGAATTGAATTAGGTTGTCCGTGTATAACACACAGTAAGTTTAATGAGGTTCAGACCTGTCTCCCAGAGCTACCACAGGGTAAAAAGTGTTTCACTTGGGAAATTAGACTCTCTGTTACCACCTTCATTAATCTGCAAGGGGAGTTTGTGCTCCTTTGTATTACAGATCTATAACAAGTGGAAACAGGATGATAAATAGTGATCTATCAGTTTCCAAAACAATTTACACTAAATCATTTATGATTGCTTCCCACTTCTAGCTATATCAACGTGGAAGTGCAGAGCAAATGCCCACACAAATTAGAGTCCTCAGGGTCTTTTTTTTTAGACAAATGCAAAGGTTTTTTGGTAACTATTTAACATAAACAGATGGGGGAAAATAAATCCTGGGAAGTCAAGGAAAACACTCCTGGACAGTTAATTATTGTTTTCCTTGACTCCTGGGAAGTCAAAGAAAACACTCCTGGACAGAAAAAAATAGACACTATCCACAAATCTAATAAGGGTTCTTTAATAATGCACTCTACCCTCATATCCCTTTATATAGTCTTAAGTTACTCTTATACACTTTGTCCTATAGAATATTCATAAAAGTCCTGAAGATAGCTGAGCCAAGCCATCTCCGACAGGTTAAGAAGTTTGCCTATACACAGTGCCTAAAGGAACATTCTCTATTATATTCTCAGTACTTCCACGTAATTGAAGCAACTACAATTTTTACTAAAGAGGTGTAAGTGGCTAATCTTTGACACAGAACTGAAAGTCTACTCATAAAGAATTATACCTGACTAAACAGGAAGAATTTCCTGGCATCCAGGTATGTGAAGTGTCAACTACTTCTTTGAACCTAGGTATATCTTACTAACAAACTCTTGACTGTGCAGTCAGTCCAGCAACAGTCAGATAATTGATCATGGTTATATAAAGTTGGTCTGCAAAAGGCCTATAAGGCGACCAAGGAAGCAGGAAGTAGAGGCCTACAGGTCACTGGTGAGATCAGATGTGTTTGCATTTCTCTCTTTGACCCTCCCTGCACCCCTCCTCTGACATGTAGAAGGGAACGTGTCTTCTTTGGCTAAAGCCTTTCCTCTTTTTTGTTTCCAAAGCAGAACCAGGCTAAGGGTCATTTCAGCAAAATGTAGTCAGATTTGGAATAAGTCAATCACACAAGTCTGATATTTACCAAACGCAGTGCTATGTATATGAGTTTTGCATTATATTACTTAGGATTCCTTCTGAAATATGGTTCATGTACTTATTTTTAGGTAAGAGGCCATAGGTTCCAACAGTGTTCAAATTCACAAGGTATAAATTCAAGGGAAAAAAATGTGTTGACCTTCAGATGTGCAGCCTTTAGATCTAGTTCATTTTTTTTATGTGTCTCTTTCTCCAACTAAAATCAAGGGAGGTAGATAAGTTTGTAATAGTGAAGTGTAAAGAATATGATATGGGACTAGTTTCTGCAGGCAAGCCACTACGAGTGATTCAAACACATGTGTAGATTTGACTAAAAAGGTCAAATGGTCCTTATAAGATGGCAGAGTCCTTGTTTCCCACGACAGTATTTTCACTGGTATTTTTCACATTGAGAAGAAAGGCTTTTTGACTCATGGAAACTACATGTAGTCTTTTCAGCTAGTGGGTGTGAGCTTGGGTATTCACCTGTGTTTTCCTGACAGTCACCAGTCTTAACGGGAACATCAAAAATAGGCACCCCGAATCTGTAAAACCCAAACATCTAATCTCATTTTAGACCTTTGATGTGATTCATTTGCTCCTTCTCCAACACCTGTGGAAGCTAATTATCTTTTCTCCACCTGGAAAAGTCTGCAGTCATTAACAGTCATGATTATGTCTGTTTATTATCCATAGATGATCTTATTACCATATCATTTTCCTCTGGTAACGGGAGGGGCAGTGCCAAAACCCAGATGATAAGCTTCCACCCAAATCTCCCATCAAGTAGCTGCAATTGAGCTGGGCTTTCACTTGCCTCTACATGCCTAAAAGGGGACAAAAAGTCTACTTCCAATTTCTATCAATCTGTAATTTCTCATTACAGTTCTTGGACTTTACTTTATGTCCATAGCATATTGCAGTATGAATGATGGACCTTGCAAAAATGTTTCTCTTATTTTTTTACACAATATATTTATGTTGTTTTGTTTCTTTTTTATGTAGTGCTGAGGACTGAACCCAGTGCCTCACATATGAGAGGTAAGCACTCTGCCACTGAGCCACAACCCCAGCCCTCTCCTTAATATAACTAATATTTCCAGTCATAATTATGATCATTTCTCTAGCAAAAGACCTTTTCAACCAGAGCTCAAAGTAAGTGTTTCTTTAGTTCTTATTAATTCTTTTTTTTTTTTAATTTTTGGTACTGGGGATTGAACTCAGGGGCACTCAACCACTGAGCCAAATCCCCAGCTGTATTTTGTATTTTATTTAGAGACAGAGTTTCACTGAGTTGCTTAGTGCCTTGCCATTGTTAAGGCTGGCTTTGAATATGTGGTCCTCCTGCCTCAGCCTCCTGAGTGGTTCTTGTTGTTAGTGATGGTATTTCTTTTTTTCTTTAATAGTTGTTTATTTTAGTTGTACACAGTACCTTTTTAAAATTTACTTATTTATTTTTATGTGGTGCTGAGGATCGAATCCAGGGCCTCACACGTGCTAGGTGAACGCTCTACCGCTGAGCCACAACCCCAGCCCCAGTGATGGTATTTCTTTCAGTCACAATTTTGTCTTTGAAAGTACTTGTTTATTTTTAATTTTTTTAATGCAGGTGATAACCAGCAATTCACAAGTGGATCACAATGCTTCATGTTCTCCTCAATGCACTATCCCACTGGAATTTCCTACAGAAGATTGCTTAAATAACAGGTCATGGTTCATTCTTTACATATGTATCCTGCAAACCTGACGTGTACATTAGGGTTCTTTAGAGAAATGGAATCAACGAGACATAGGTGGCAGATAGATGCAACATCTAGGGGCAGTGATTGTTTAGAGGCATCGGCTCACATAATTATGGAGGCCAAGAAGTCTTGCAAGATATCAACCTAAGCTGGAAAACCAGGAAAGCCAGAGGTATAATTTAGTCTTGAGTCTGAAGGCCTGATACAAACCCCAGAGTTGGAAGACTCAAGAGTAGGAAGCTCCAGTATCCAAGAGCAAAGAAGTTGAATATGCTACTTCAAGCAGAAAGAGAGAATTCCCCTCCCTCCATCTTTTTGTTCTATCTAGATAGAATATCACGACCCACACTGGTAAAGGTGGATCTTCTCAGTTTACTGACTAAAATGCTAACCTCTTCTGAAAACTCTCTCAGAAATAATGTTTTACCAGTCTTATGGGAATCCCTACATTCTTATTATAAAATGCAATAAAAGGTGTTCCAAGTACAAAGTAACAAGTTGACACATAAAATTAACCACCTTTCTCCTAATTGCATCGTGTTCTGCTCTTGCAGCACTGATGGAGCCCCAAGTTTGAAAACTCTTCCCAGAACTCCCTCCCTTTCCTGCTTCTGTGACCTGCCCTCCATGCTGACTGTGACCTTGGTCATAGTGTTCTATCAGGCTCTCACTTTTCAGCTGGAATAAATGATGGCTTCAGGATTCATTAGGTGCTCTTGGAACACTGGCTTGGGGCCTATGCTATTAACATCGTCTTCTTTTTTGCCCTTGCCAGAATTAAGATGCCACTGCCAGCAAGTTCATTGTCAAAGTCCAAGTCCTTCAGCCAAATTCTTCCCGGAGATCAAGCCAACATAAAACCCTGCTTCTGTTTAATTTCTGTTCAGCTCAAACTTTTTTTTTTCCTCTGCAGTGTTGAGAGGAAGGAAGCCACAGGCTTTCAAAACACTCCAGATATATACAGTTACCAATCTTTGACATGCAAAACTGTTAAAAATCTCAGCACTTACACCCTGGGGAAGTGCCGCTAGACTGGAAGGCATGAAATCATTGAGAATTCACAATTCATTACTCTGAAATGCCAAGAACAAGGCTGTTAATGTTCACAATGCACAGAGGCAGGTCCTCTGTGGAGGGGGTTGGTGCAGGAACACTCAAGATGGAAGCTCAGAGAGATGAACCACAAAACATATTTCAGCTTCCACTCGGGCAGAAAGATGTACACCCAAGAGAATGTCCATCATCACACCGCATTGCCTAAACAATTGAAGATTAATAGTGGGTATTTAAATGGAAATCTCACTTTTTATTTCATAACCATTGGGGAGAAAAAATGACACATTCTTATTGTAAAAGATGCAATGAAAATTTTAACAAGTCCAGAGTAACAAAGCAACAGAAATACCCATATTCCTTTTATAAGAGACCATCATGATTAACAGTTTGGAGAACTCCTGTGTGGACATGTGCTTATCTCCATATATATCTACATATCTTCATCTACCTCTCTCCATCAGTCAAACGGTAATCTTCGTGGGGTTTATATTAGACAATTAGGACATAACTTCCTTTACTTATAATATCGCTGGCTTCATTTTCTTGGCAATGACAAGGCATAGTCTGAGATAGGGTTCCAACAGAGGTGAGATAGAGCAACCTTTGTGGTATGATTTAATGTGAACCTATTTAGGCCACATAAGATTTTAGAAGAGTCCTCTCGATCCCAGAGCAACTTACTAAAATCCTTCCTCAGTGTTTGGGATCAATGTATAACTAATGAACAAATATAATTTTGTATAATTTGCCTTGAATAACGTTGTATATATAGTCAGTCATGAGATTCTTCCCCACAAGGTTACAGATTGCGGAAAGTTTTAGGAGTTATTCTCTCTGTAGCTAATAAATAATCATAATTGAACTCCATTCTCACAACAAGTTTGGAGGAAGGCAGTTAGCCTGTAGGATTGTAAGCAATCCAGCTTTATTAGAAAAAAAAAAAGAATAAAAACTTTCCTTACTCTAGAGAATGGATTGCTGGCAGCTTTGGAGAACTGTACTTCATGTAACATTACCACTGTTTTGTGATAGATGTGTCAAAATAATTTATCCTTTCACATTTAAGATGTATTTTCCTGAAAGTTATTAGTTTCTAATATAACTCTGCATAACAGGGAGAGAATGTGTTGGCTATATGGCTCATGCAGTCCTGTGACAGTTATTTTTCATTTTCAGTGGGAACAAACAAACCCACTTTGTGTTTATGATTTGGTGTCCGAGGACAGGTGGATGGAAAGGCAGTGATGTGGGTCGGCAAGTGTTCTGGTCCAAGTCAAATGTGCTCTTCTGACATTTTTGAACTTAAAGGACACTTGCCTACCCCTAACCAAGCACTTTCACTATTCTTTACTGGAAATAACAAAATCTTAAGGAAAAAAAAAAAAGAAAATCAGTCCACAGAACACCCTTGTGGTCATGGGGCTCTCCTGAGTAGGGCATGAGTTGATATGAACCATATGATGGGAGAAAACAGAAATGTAAAGAAAACTCTGAGGAATTCAATCATGGGTTATTCCTTTCTTACATTAATGTGGACTTGTAATTAATAAAATGTTATTTTTTAATATCAACATCTCAGGACAGATAGTGTCTAACAATGTGGATTTTACTCAGAAGACTAAAGCTTTGGGTTAATTAATTTAAAAGCTATATACGGAAACACAGTTCTGGGAGTATCTTAGCCCTTTCCTGACCTATTTCCAAGCAGGGAAATAGTCAGGGATTTATTTTGGCCAAGCTATTCAATTTCTTTTACTTCTAAGTAGGAAGAGTGGTAAAAGACATGGATTTAAGGTTACAGATTTCCAAATGATTTATCCAGTTTAATTCTTTTATTTATCTGGAGTTTTTCTAGAGAGTAGACTGTTGAGGGTACAGAGATATTCTAAAAACTCCTTAGTGATCAAAAACCGTGGCATGTTACACTTGAAATAATGACTTCTCAGGGCTGGTGTCAATGGAATTCCTTACAATCTTTTCAAATTGGCTTCTATTATCTCTAAACCTGGGTTCCACCTAAACATACTGGACAACAGGAGATAACTGCGAGCAATGACAAGAGTTTTTGTAAAACTCAAAAGTTGTTAAGCGAATGAAAGAAATCATTGGTAGAAAAATGCACAGATTGAGAACAGGCTGAAATTGAACTGTCAGCATGCCCAATAGTAAAATCCCATCAAAGAAAGAAGGACAGAAGAAAGTCACAAGTCTTGTAGAGCTGACACAAAGAGGCAACCCTTAATGCTGCCTCATTTGCAAAGTCAAAACTGTTTAGCTTCTATTCAGAAATAACAGGATGAAAGACAGCAGCAGGCTCTTCCTGTCTCCTTCTTTATATCAGACATGCGTATTTCAGGTTAAAATGTATAAATCTGATTATGTCGCCGTCCACAATTTAGTACCATATGATAAATGGAAGGTTGATTCATTTTATATACCACTATTTCTGTGGTTTCCTTTTAATGATGTCAATTATGCTAAAATTGTTAGCAACATTTGCCTAGAACACTCTCCTTTTATTCCTTTAGAGATGATTGTTGTTGTTTTTTTCCCTTGTCATCTATTAATAGGGATGGGGCAGGGGAGGCAGGATGTAAGACAATTTGTTCCTGTCAGAAATAAAGTTATAATGAATGGACTCCCTTTGTAAAGGATATTTCTAAAAATAGAATTAGGATTTGTCATACATTATCCAAAGGCACTGGAAATTCAGTAAACTGGTTATTTAGAGCTGTCTTTCAATGCATCACTCAAGTTCTTGAAAAAATGTTGAATTTGTTATACGTCAGCATTTCCTAGAATACCTACACAGAAAATAATCTCCAGAAAGGAAAATATGAAAAATAAATATTTAACATCTCCAGCCATTTCTGAAATTGTCTATATGATTCTTCCCACATTACTGAATACACTAAAAACATTCTTGTAATATGTTTTTTGCAGAATGACTTAGAAGCCTCCTACAGTAAGAACCATTGGCCTGGATTTTAAAGCAACTCCCTATAAAAGTCATTTTGCACAATGTACATAACAGGTTAATTAAAGGACTGTTCAACATAATTGAGGTCTCCTGGGCACTGGATGGGTTTTCTATTATGTAAATCACTTCAGTCCATTATTTGAGTCACAATGTAGAGAGTGCCCAGGAATAATGCAAAGGTTTTAAAGTGAAAAAGATCTTGGATGCAATTCAGTCCTACCTCATGCAAATTGTGCAATCTTAGGCAGTCAATTTATTTTCTCCTCCTCTCAGTATTTTTTTTTCCAGCAGAATGCAACACACAGACACACACACACACACATACACACACACACACAATTTCATTGGTGTTACAAGGGTTAAAGAAAATTGTGCATGTATAGATTGTCAGGTAGTGTGTGTCTATTACACAGTAGTTTTTTCCTTTCTTTCCTTTATTCAACTTGTATGTATACCTGTGTGCTTATGGTAAATACCCAAAATTAAATATTTTTAATCTCACCAAGAGACCTACTTTGTTGTCTTTCAGACACCTCATCTTAGCAAATTTGTAGGATATATCTCTGAGCTTTGTCAGGCTAGAGATATGAGTGTTTCATGGCCCTGTCATGAGATGCTTCCGTTTCACAATACAGATTCCAACAAAAGATGAATGTAATAGCCAGGCATGGTGACACACACCAATAATACCAGCTACTTGGGAAACTGAGGCAGGAGGATCACACCTTAGAAGACAGCCTGATCAATTTAGCAAAACTCTGTCTCAAAATTAAAAAATAAAATAAAAAGGTCTGGGGAGGTGGTTCCCAGTGGTAAATGGGTTCAATCCCCAGTATTTTTAAAAAAATCAATCAGTCAATCTATCTATCTCAATATATAACTAGACTAGGTATTCTGCCAACTGAAATCTTCCCCTCATAATAGTATGTGGGATTATGATGTTCATGTATCAAAATATTTAGTCATGGGATTGTAATAATGCAATGATACAAGAATATTTAATTTGAATATTTTATTATTATTCTCTTATAACCTATTGTGTTCATCTCCATACAAATGCTGTCCCTGGTATGGTTATCCCCATAATTAAGTTAAAGATTGACATCCCTGGGCCAGGGCCCTCATTTTTTCAAAGCATATCTAAGTGGCTCATCTTTTTCTATCCATTTGCCAAATTTTTCCTGTTATAAGAATCTTCTTAGCTATATTACTCTCAGGTATTATTATCCTAGACAATTGTCATGTCCTTAGGAAAACTTTCTCTATATCATCAAGTCTTGATCCATTTGACTGATATTTATAGGATTATAGAACCAACTCCTTTTCAAAAAAATATTTAAAGATACATATTAAAATATTCAGTGTCATATAATACCCCCAAAATAAAGCAAAATATATGAAGAAATAAGAGTAACTATGCACAGGTTGATGAAACAAGAGGTAAACTTAACAAACTAAATATGTGCATGTTAAGTTCCAATGTGCCATGTAAAACAAAACCATAATTTCAAGCCTGTGAGTCTAGCAATCAGAACAAAGTGAGCAATCGTTCAACTCACATCTATAATGGACAAAAGTCACCTGTTGTTCAAAAGTACAATTATTGCTCAAAGTGGGATGTGTTGCCATTTTTCTTGGAGCAAAGAATAGTCACAGGTGGGGCTTACAGATACACCTGTTTGGCTTGGTTTTATAACACAGTGTTTTACCAACTTTTGAATTAATTACCAATATTTAAGCACCAAGAGATTCATAGACCAAATTCTGCATTCCAAATCATCATTCCTGATGTCAGATGTTATTCATCACGTTTGCACTACTTCCATTTATTTTCTGTTTAGTGATTTTCTGCCATTTTCCCAAGCCCATCTACCTCATTTCTGTTTCCAGTTGGTCCCTGTAGATACCTGGGTTTGCATCCCTAGAGGGGTAGATCAAATATATATTCATCAGCCAAGTCTTCAAACTATGAGATAGCCAACTTTTGATTTCCTTTGCTACATCTAAAGGGGAAGAACATAATATGCCAGGAAGCTAAAAATCTAAAATTCATTTGTGCTTATTTTGGTGCATATTTCTTTAGTGTTTTCTGAAAATGCTAACTATGCCTTCCAAATTGTTTTCTGGTTCTGATAATTATGAAATTCAAATGCAAACATGAAAATAATGCTGAGGCAAAGACAATAGATTTGACAGTGTGGATAAATTTATCTGGAAATACTTTTTCTGAGATGACTTAAAAAATCATAATACTGATATGGATAACTGAAAACTAATCATATTTTATAAAGTACTTCAGATTCTACTATTTTAGATGAATAGGAACTATGTGAGTTTTAAAAGCATTTTATTCAAAATATTAACACACTTCAAAAGTTATTAATACATAACTAAATTAAAATTGCAAGTAAATATTTCAGAGTATCTTCCAACTGAGACCCAAAATAGATTATCAGTATTCCAAATGCTCCCTCATGTCTTCTTCTAAGCACCAGCCCAACCTCCCCCTACCCTCACACCAAAGGTTGCCACTCTTGATTTGTATCACAATGAGTCCTTCTGCCTATTTGTTAATTTTATATAAATATAATTGTATAGAATAGACTTTGTATAACATTTTATTGGTTTAAGATTCTGACTAAAGGATTATCACTGATAGTTTGTACTTTATGTTGCTACATATTATTTCATTAGAGAATCTAGAATGTTTATTTTACTGTAAATGGGTATTTTGGTTATTTTCTATTTTTACTTTTTCTAATGGTGTTTTTGAAAATATACTTATGTATGGCTTTGTTATACACACATATTTCTGTCACATGAAAAGAAATGCCAGGTAACAGGGTTGCTTATACTCTGCTTTAGGGGGTACTGATTCAAAATTTCCCCAAATGGTTGAATCAACATGAACTCTCATCAGTCATGTGGGAAAGTCCTTCATTAATCCTTACAATTACACCCCATGAGAAACAAAGAAAAATACTCTACTGAGATTTTGACCACGATTGTATTGAATCTGAGAATAAACTTGATAAAAACTAATAGATTTTTAACCTGGCATCATGTAGTTGAATATGGTATGAACTTACATTTATTTAAGTCTAATTTTCTTTTTTATTAGGGAAGTATATTTGTACATAGCATATGAGTCCTTTTGACATAATTATACATGCAAGGAATTTGATTTCGATGCCTATTTCTCTTCCCCTTTCCCCCATTTCTTCCCCTTTCTTTTCTCTCTCCTCTACTGATCTTTCTTTCATTCCATTATTTATCTAGTTTTGATTGGTACTTTCTATATATACTTACAAATGTCCCTTTGGTACATTTATATATGTATATTGCATGATTCTGTCAGATTCATATATTTATTCCCCTTCCCCTTCCTTCCTCCTTCATCTCCTTTTCCCTCGACTCCACTGATCTTCCATATATCTTTATGATATCTGATTCCCTCACCCTCTGCCTTTTTTCCTTTATTTTGCTTTAGCTTTCACATACGAGAGAAAACATTTAATCCTTGATTTTCTGCATCTGGCTTATTTCACATAGCATGATTTTCTCCATTTCCATCCATTTGTCAGCAAATGCCATTATTTCATTCAAGTCTAATTTTCTTATTTTTGGTTTTGATTTTTCAGTACAGATATTTATTCTTGGCTATTTCATATTTTTGATATAATACTAAATATCAAGCTTTAATTATCTTCCATTTTATTCTGATATATGTGTATATATATATATATATATATATATATATATATATATATAATGATCTTAAGAATATTTTATTTCCTTAAAGATTACATTGATTAGCATGCTTGATTTCTTAAAATTAAGGATTAAAATCATAATCAAATTATGTGGACTTTATTTCCAGATACCTTGCTTCACTCTCTTAATCTGTTCAGCTGCTATAACAAAATACCATAAACTGGAAAGCTTGTAAAAAAGGTATATTTATCACAGTTCTACAACCTGGGAAGTCCAAAATCAAGGTGCCCATGAATGTGGTGTCAGGAGAGGACCGATTTCCTGCCTCAAAGATGGTAGTTTCTTGCTGTGCCCTTGCTTAGTGGAAGGGGCAAGGTAGCTTCTTTTCTAAGGGCACTAATTTCATTCATGAGAACTTCTCCTCATGTCGTATAATCTCCCAAAGGCCTCACCTCCTAATACCATCATTCTGGGAAATTTGGTTTCCAACATATGAATTCTAGTAAAACATTGACATTCAGATCATAGCACTTGCTTATTAACTGCAACAGTTTTTGATACAGTCTTTTAATTATAAATCCACATGTTAAATAAAAATAATAAATTCATAGCTTCTTTTCAATGCTGAATAAGGGTGTTGACAGTGGGCCTTGTTGCATATTTCTTCATTACAGAGGAAAAACTGTCAACATTAACTGTTAAAGATGATGTGTGCTATAGTATTTTTATGTTACCTTGTACCAGAATAAGACTGTTTTCTTATATTAATAGTTGGTCAAAAGATTTGATTGTGGTGAATGATATATTTTATCAGTTTCTTGACATCTGACATGATGAAGGTTTTTTTATTAACTTAATTTATTTTAACTGAAATATTAAAACTAAAATTGTACATATTAATGGAGCAATGTGATATTTCAATACATGTATACATTGTGGGAAGTTTAAATCAGGTAAGTAAGGTACTTATTTTCTCAAATATTTACCACTTCTTCATAGAAAATTTCACAATTTCTAGGGTTTTTTTTTAAAGAACAGTATATAACAATACATTATTGTCATCCATAGCTACCGTACTGTAAAATAGCACACTAGAACTTCTTGTTCCTATTCAACTACGAGTACCTTCCCCATGATCCCCTGTCACTCCCCAGTCACTAGAAACAAGCATGCTACTCTCAACTGCTATGAGATCAACTTTTTAGATTTCATATGACTTAGATCATGTGGTACTTGTCTTTCTGTCCTTAGCCTATTTCATTTAACATAATGATCTCCAGAAAATTAATCTGTGTTGTCATAAATGACAGGATTTCATTCCTTTTATGAAAGAATAGTATTCTATCCTGCCTATGTACCACATTATCTTTATCCATCATCAGTTGATGGACACTTAAGTTGTAACCACTTCTTGGTTATTGTGAATAGTGCTGTGATAAACATGGAAGTGCACCTATCTTTTGGGTTAACTGATTTCATTTCCTTTGATTATATTACATACCCAATATTAGAGTCACCAGATCGTAGGATAGTTCTAATTTTAACTTTTTGAGAATTATCATACCATTTTCCATAAAGACTATATTAATTTACATTCCCCTAACAGTGTGCAAATTTCCACTTTCCTTCACATACTCTCCAAAACTAGTCATCTTTTGTCATTTAATAGTAGCCATTCTTAATGGGATAAGATGATATTTAACTGCATTTTCCAAGTGATTAGTGATGCTGAACATTTTTTTCATATACCTGTTGGCCATTTGCATGTCTATTTATATCTACTTATATCTATTTAGATCTACATCTATTGAGGTCTACTGGCCACTTCTTCATTGAATTATTAGTTTTATTGCTATTGAGATTTTGGAGTTCCTTTTGTATTGTGGACATCAACCCCTTGTCAAATATATAGTTTGTGATTTCTTCCTCTCATTCTAAGGGTTTTCTCATTACTTGGTTATATCCTTTGCTGGGCAGAGTTTTAGTTTGATATAACACCATTTTCTGCTATTTTTTTGTATCCTGTGCTTTTGGGTTCTTCTCTAAAAACAAAAACAAAAATCTTGATATATCCAACATTGTGAAAACATTTCCTCTGTGTTTACTTCTAATAGTTTTGCATTTAAGTTTTTAATCAATTTTGAGTTGATTTTTTGTAACTGGTGAAAGATAGGGATCTATTTTCAGTATTCTTTATGTGGATATCTAATTTTCCCAGCACCATGTATTGAAAAGGGTATCTTTTCTCCAATGCATGTTTTTACCATGTTCTTAGCACATTTGTCAACACCCATTGATTATAGATACATAGGCTCCCTGATCTGTTTCATTGGTGTATGTTTGTGTTTTTATAACAATGTCATGTAGTAATTACTACAACTTTGTAGTATGTTTTGAAGTGAGGTAGTGTAATACCTTTGCTCTGTTCTTTTTCCTCAAGATAGCTTTAGCTATTTAGGGATTTTTGTGGTTCCATATAAATTTTAGAATTTATTTCTAGTTCTTTCAAAAGTTTTTTTTTTGTATTTTGGAAGGAATTCCATAAAATATGTAGCTCACTTTGTGTGGTATAGACTTTTATACTACTAATTATTTCAAACGACAAAGATAAAATATCTTGAGTCCTCTTCAAATAAAACAAATTGAAGACAGTTTTAATTTTCATTATTGAGATTTTAAACCTCTTTCATTAAATTTATATCCAGGTTTTTGTTTGTTATTGTAAATGGGGATTGCTTTGTGGATGTCTATTCCAAATAATTAATTATTGTCAGTAATGCTACTAATTTTGGTACATGTTGACTTTGTATCCTACAAACTTTGATAAATTCATTTAATGTTCTCTAATAGTCTTTTGGTGTAGTTTTTTTAAGATATCTAAGCTCATGCCATCTGCAAACAGTAAATTCTTCTTCTTCTTCTTCTTCTTCTTCTTCTTATTATTATTATTATTATTATCATTTAATATACTGGGAGATTGAACCCAGGAAATCTTAACCACTGAGCTACATCCCCCAGCCCTTTTAATTTTTCAGTTTTGAGACAGGGTCTTGTTAAGTTGCTGAGGCTGGCTTTGAACTTGAGATTCTCCTGCCTCAGCCTCTGGAGCTGGGACTGCAGGTGTATGCCACCATGCTCAGCTGCAAATAGTAACTCTTGACTTCCTCTTTTCCAATTTGAATTTCTTCTTTCTCTTTCTCTTGCCTGATTGCTGTGGCTAGAACTTCTGGTGCTGTTGAATAAAAGTAAAAATGGGCATCTCTGTGTTGTTCCAGATCTTAGAGAAAAAGCTTTCAGCTTTTCCTCAGTCAGTATAATGTTAGCAGTTGGGATATAATAAATGTCCTTTATTATGCTGAGGTATGTTTCTTTTATACCTAATTTATTCAATGTTTTTATCATGAAGGATGTTGAATTTTATCAAATGCCCTTTCTGCATCTATAGAGATGATCATATATTTTTGTGCTTCATTCTGTTGATGTGGTGAATTATATTTATTGATTTGCACATGTTGAACCATCTTACATTCCTAAGATGAATTCTGCTTGATTGTGGTGAATAATATTTTTAATATTCTGTTAGATTTAGTTTGATGGTATTTTGTTTTGTTATTGATTTCTATTTTTATACATCATGGTCAGAAAATATACAGAAAATGTACACGATAGAATTTCATTTTTTTTAAATTTCCTGAGACCAGTTTGGAGATCTATCATATGATTGATCCTGGAGAATATATTTTAGTGAGAAAACTGTGTGTTCTGTAGCTGTTCGATGGAATGATCCATAGATATCTGTTAGATCCACTTGGTCTAGGGTGTACTTTAATCCTGATGTTTCTTTATTGATATTCTCTCTGGATGATCTGTCCATTGTTGAAAGTGGAGTGTTAAAGTACCCAAATATTATTGTGCTGGAGTCTATGTGTCCCTTTATGTCTATTAATACTTACTTTATATATATTGGTGTTCTGATATTAGGTGCAATTATTTTTAAAATTATTATTTTCTCTTGCTGAATTAACCCTTTATCATTTAATGATCTTGTTTCTTTTTACTTCTTTTGACTTACAAGGAATTTCATTAGATATTAATATGGGTACTCCTGATTTTCGTGGATTCTTGCATATCTTGTTTATAATTTTACTTTTAGTTTATGAGTGACCTTACAGGTGAAGTGAGCTTCTTGTAAGATGCAACATATAGTTGGATATTAACTTTATGTCAGTTTTTCTATCCATTCAGTCACTCTGAGCCTTTTAATTGGAGATTTCAATGTATTTACATTCATACTAAATATTGATAGGTAAGGTCTTACTACAACCATTTTATAACTTTTTGTTTTCTTTAATTCTTTTCTCACTCTTCTACTCTACATTTGCATTTGACTGATTCATTCCAATAGTGTGTTTTGATTTCTTATTATTTTTAGTCTATTAAAATTTTTGCTTTGTGTTTACCATGAGGCTTACAAAAATATCTGTTGATCATAACAAGCTATTTTGAAATAAAAGTAACTTGTCATGACAGTGAAAATAAGAATAGAAAAAAAAGAAATTTTACTAATGAGAAAAACTCTAAACTTCTGCTCTATTTTTTTCTACATTTTTATATCCCATTTTATATCTCTGTATATTATCGGTCCCTTAACACAATGATGTCATTTTTGTTTTGTGTTTTAGTCATCACATTAAACTACAAATGGCTTTATGTACCATGTTTGCAATATAAGAGCATTCTGAATTTGTCTAAGTACTTGCTACTTTCCATGTTTCATTCTTTTCAATAACCTATCTATTTTTCTTTCAGTTTGAAAAACATCCTTTATCACTTTTTTTTTTAGTTTGTTTATTTTTTTTTCCAGAACATTTCTAGTGGTGATATGTTCTCTCAGCTTTTGTTTCCCAGGGATAAACTCTTTACCCCTTTGGTATTCCCAAGACCCTCTTGAATACCAATATCTCAAATGTTTGCTCTTTACTACTGTCCCAACATTACCATAAGCTTTCTGCATTCTTCTTCTTTTTTTCTTGTTCTCCTCTAACTGTCCCCATTCTGTTGGTAGCTAACCTCAATGTCTTTCTTTTGCTTAATATTTCCTGCTATTCACACTTTCTATTCTGTTTTTAATTTCATAAATGCATTTTTTTATCTGAAGAATTTCTGCTTGAGTTATTAAGTTTCTTCCATCTCTTTGTTAAGTCTCTCTGTTAGAGTATTGAATAAAGTTGCTATGTTGTCTATAAGCTCATTGTGTTCCCTTTAAATGGCTGTTTTAAATTATGTGAGAGTTCTCAAGTAGTGACGATGAGTATCTGGTCAGTTTCTGACACTTTATTTTGACTGGTGATGGCATGGTTTTCTGAAAGCTGTTTGTTTCTTGTTTGCTTATTTTACTTTGTTTTGATTTTCTGATACTGGTGATGGAATCCAGGGGGACTCTACCACTGAACTACATCCTCAGCCCTTTCCGTTTTTTATTTTGAGATAGGATCTTACTAGGTTGCTTAGACTGGCCTTGCACTTGAATCCTCCTGCCTCAGCCCCTGAAGTAGTCCTGAAAACTCTTGATGTTTGTTGTCATGTGCCTTCATCTGGACATTGAAGGATTGGGTATTTATTCCAGTCTTCTTAAACGGGCTTTCTTTGTACCTATCTTAACAGAAATTCTAAGCAAGCTTATTTTCTGAGTTTGTAGCCACTTCCTCTATTTTGATACTGGTTGGCACCTAGGTCCAGCTTTGCCAGACCTTTGCTATTATCAGTGTTTCAATGATTCATGCCTAGATCGGTCCCAAATTCAGAGTCAATATGCTTTTTAGAATGAAACAGGAGGGTACCTAGAAAGAGAAGTTCATTTCCACAAGTCTTTCCCTGTGACCAGGAGGGACTAGATGATCCATCCATAGTCACTGGTCTGTGGTCAGGCATTGCAGGATTCTGTTTGACTCTGGGCAGAATCACTATGAATGGACCATCCCCAAACTCCATGTCATACATGTAGCCACCAAGGCTGCTGTGTCGTACCTTGAGCCCATAGCCCACAAAGACTGGCACAACACTGTGTTATCAGCAAATCCACACTGTTATAGGATATCTCTGACTGAAGTGGACTGTAGACCCAAGGTGGGCAACCAACCCTGAATGATGCTGGCTAGAATAGAAATCCAATAGACTGGAGTCTTACATAGTTCACTATTACCAGAGCTGTTCCAGAGGTTCTGTCTACAAGCAGACCTGAGGGTGGAGCATGGGATCTTCCCTGTGTTAGTTTTTTTACTAGCCTAGCACCAAATTATGGCAATGTCCTGCATTTGCTACCCTGACTAACACCCTGTCACTGGGGTCTAGCTCCACATGATGCTGCCCAAGGTTGAGGTAGTTTTGTTGAAGGCAGTCCTTTGGACACCTGAATCTCACAGCTGCAGGGATCTGCAGTTTCAAGGGCACTCCAAGGCCTATTCTACAGCTGCTGTTGAGGCAGGCAGAAACCAGTCAGTCCTCTGGGGAACGGGTCTGTACCTGCAGCCAGATAAGATTTAGAGCTCCATCTGTGAACACTGGTCTGTTGATAACTGTGCTGCCCCCGATTGAGAGATGGATGGTGGAGACAGTCCCTTTGCCACCAAGGCTGATGCACAGCTGGTGTGCACCTGAGTCTCTCAGCTACAGTGTCCTGGAAGTCTCAAGGAAGTGATTGTTCCCCAGGCCCACTCCAAGGCTGGCAATGAAGCAAGCTAAAAATTGAGTCTTGCCCACCAAAATAGAGGACACTGTCTGCTGTGAGAACAGAAATAAAGAATGAGCCTGTGAACTCTGGCTTGGATATAGGTTCTTTGGCTTCTATGAGGTACTGGTCCCAACACTGAACTCTAAATTGTGGGTTCTACCCAGTGTCAGATTTTCCTTGGGCAGGCCTGGTACTGTATTTCAAGTCTAGGACACTGTTATGGTTTGGATATGAAGTGTCCCCTAAAAGCTTACATGTGAGACAGTGCAAGAAGGTTCAGAGGAGAAATGACTGGGTTGCAATAGTCTTAACCCAATTAGTGAATTAATCCTGATAGTGATTAACTGAGTGATAACTGAAGTAGTAGGGTGTGGCTGGAGGAGGAAGGAATTGGAGTATGGCTTTGTGTATATATTTGTATCTGGTGAGTGGGGTCTCTCTCTGCTTTCTGATTACCATGATGTGAGCTGCTTCCCTCCACCACTCTCCCACCATGATGTTCAGCCTCACCTCAAGCCCTGAGAAATGGAGCCAGCCTCCTATGGACTAAAACCTCCCAAACCATGAGCCCCTGAATAAACTTTTCCTTCTTTAAAATTATTCTGGTCAGATATTAGCCACAGCAGTGAAAAAGCTGACTAAAATAGATGTATCCTCCATTCCTTTATCTTCCCCAAGCAAAAGATTTCTTTCTTCACCCTGTGCTGCTTGGAGTTGGAGAAGGGATACCACTGACAATTCCTCCCTCTCTGCCTTCTTCAATGTGTCTTTCATTTTGTTACATTAAGTATAATGTGTAGTCTCTTTCCTTAGCTCTTGGGAATGGAGCTTCATGTATCTGTGGATGTAAAACGTGGTGTATCTGTGGATACAGGATCTCCAAAACATCTTACTTTGCCACCTCTTATTACCCTACAGTAACTCTTCATGCTGATGCTTTTTTCTTTTTTAGGTTATTATCATTATACATAGTATTTGGGTTCATTCTGACAAAACAATACATGCAAGGAATTTGATTTCAATCCCCTTTCCCCCACCTTTTTCTTCTCTCCACCCCGCACCCTGTTCTCTATACTCTTTCTCTCATCCCTTTATCTATTTGTTTGATTGGTTTCATATATATATTGGTTTTATGTATATACACACATACATATGTATATACATGTATGTACACATATATTTATATAAAATTCTTTTTGAAGATGTTGCTTATTTAATTAAATATCTCTATCACTTCCCTTCTTCCTTCCTCCCTCTACTTCTTCTGCTCTACTGATCCACCTTGTATGTCCAGTCTCTTTCCTGTCACCTGTTACCTTGTTTTGTTCTAGCTTTCACATGTATGAGAAGACATTTGGTTCTTAATTTTATGAGTTTGGATTATTTCTCTTAGCATTTTTTTCCATTCCCATCCATTTACCAGCAAATGTCATTATCTTATTACTTTTTATTGCAGCATAAAACTCCATTTTGTACATATACTCCACAATTTCTTGATCCATTCATGATGATTTTAATCTCTTATTTTAGCTCCTATAAAAATGCATTTATTTTTAAGATGGACTCTTACATTATTATTTTCTATGGCTCCATATTATGTTATTTAATATTGAGTACATATTAATTTATTTTTATTATTTATTTACTTATTTATTTTGGTGCCTGGGATTGAACCCAGGGTCTTACACATTCTAAGCATAAGCATCACCACTGAGCTACACAACTAGCCTCAATATTTATTTTTGTTGATACTCTTGAACTACACTGTATAATAATTTTAATTACTTTCTAAGTATCCACTTATGTCATTGCTTATCTTTACACTTACATACTTCATAGGTCTTTTAATTACTTTCCTTGGATTTAATAATTTAGCTATGATGTATTTAGAGGTGGTTTTCATTTCATTTATTTTGTATTGCATAATACTTTGAATCTACATCTTTATGTATATTGTTTATTTGGAGAACATCTGAACCACTCTCTCTTTTATATTTCTTTTGCCCTATTAATCTGCTGCTGCTTTATAGTGAATTTCAATTATTCATGAATAGACTGTCTTATTCTTTGCCATACATCTTTCATCCTTTTCCTTGTTCCCTCCTCTTTTTCTTTTCCTCTACTGACTTCACTTCTCCTGTTTAATTTTTATTTTCCTTGTGCTCTAGGCAGAATAGGTTCTACTAAACTTTCTTCCAATTTGCCAATTCTCTCTTTGGTTGTTTCTTATCTGTTGTAAACCCAGATACTTGGTCCTTAATTTCCGTTATTAATTTTTCAATTCTAGAATCCTCCTTATTTTATAAAGTCACCCTTCTTTAATTCTCCTGCATGTCATATGTTTACTTTTATATTTTAAACAAAATTATATTTGTCCTTTGTTAATGTGTACTGCTTTTTTTAATCCTAATGAATGGCTCTACTGAGTTAGAAGTAATATGAAATAAAAAGCAACTAAAATATTTAAATGTAGAAAATTCAAAGAATACAGAAGTATACAATTTGACATTACATATGTGTGAAATTATACCATAATTAAGATAATTTTCACACTAATAAGCACTAAACATTTCTGATACAACCACTAATTTATTCTGTCCCTGTATATTTGTTTCTATATTATATAATTAAGAAAAATATTATGCATTGATAATTTTTTAACATTTATTATTTAGTTGTAGTTGGACACAGTACCTTTGTTTTATTTGTTTGTTTGTTTATTTATTTATTTATGTGGTTCTGAGGATGGAACCCAGACCCTCACATGTGGTAGGTGAGTGCTCTACCACTGAGCCACAACCCCAGCCCACATTGATGATATTTTTGTTTGTGTTGTTGAGTAGTATTCTATTCTGTAGCTATAATAAAGTTTGCTTATTCATTTATCAATCAGTAATCTTTTGGGTTGTTTCAAGTTTGAGGATTTTTCTGGTTTAGATGTGGTGTCCCCCAAAAGCTCACATTTGAGACAATGCTAGAAGGTTCAAGGAAGAAATGATTGGGTTGTGAGAGCCTTAACCCAATCAGTGAATTAATCTCCTGATAGGGATTAACTGAGTGGTAATTGAAGTAGCAGGGTATGGATGGAGGAGGTAGGAATTGGGGCGTGGCTTTGGTATATATATTTGTAATATATATTTGTATCTGGTGAGTGGAGTGTCTCTCTCTCTCTCTCTCTCTCTCTCTCTCTCTCTCTCTCTCTCTCTCTCTCCCCTTTGTGATCATCATGTGAGCTGCTTCCCTCTGGTACATTCTCCTACCATGATATTCAGCCTCACCGAGAGCCCTGAGAAATGGAAACTGCCTTTTATGTTCTAAGACCTCTGAAACTCTAAACTCCTGAATAATATTTTCTGCCTCTATAGTTGTTCTGGTTTAGTCACACCATCAAAAAATCTTAATAAAACAAGGATATTAAATATAAAGCTAGTTATAAACATTTGCACAAGAGCTGTGTTTTTCTTTCCTCTTAGATATATAATAGGAGTGAAATGTCTTGACCATAGGGTGGATCTATGCATAACATTTTAAGAAACTGCTAAATTACTTTACAAAGTAAAAAACAAAAAAGAATAAAGTGAGAAGACTAACACTATCTGATTTTAAAATACTGATGTTAAAGATTAACAAGTAAGTCAGTAGAAGAGAATTACAGTTCAGATCAGATCCCCACATGTATGCATACCTGCTTTTAACAAAGGTGCAAAGGCAATTAATGAAGAAAATAATAGTTTTCTCACATGTTATTAGAAAACATGCAAAACAAACAAAAATCAGAGCTTTGATCTATATGTCATACAATATTAAAAAATTACTCAAATAAATCATAGAGTTTCATATCAAATCTAAAACTGCATAACTTTCAGATATGAAGATAGTAGAAAATCTTTGTGACCCAAGATTAGGTAAAGATTTCATAAATAATACACCAAAAACCCAAGCCATAAAAATGATAAGTTGATAAATTGGATTTTATGAAATTTATAATATTTTGAGTTTTGAAAGATGCTTTTATGAAAATGAAAAGATAAGCCATTAATTAGTAGAAAATATTTGCGTACGATGTCACTAATGAAAGACTAGAATATGTTACAATGTCTCAAAATTCAAGATAGTCCTCATGTTGCCACACTCTAATGTCTGGATCATCTTTGGGTTCTGTTTAATACATCTGTCTTTTGGGTTAGTCTTGTCTACCTGCATATTTGGTCATTTTTGTGGCATTCAAGACATTGGGTTTATAAATTTGCAGTGACTCTATATGGTATTTTCTTTCTTCTAAGAGGACTTATTTTTGTTTGGCAAGTAGAAACAGATAACACAAATTGATAAGGAATTTAAATAGCCCAAGAGAAGTGTAAGCATTTTGGAATGCTTTATTTTTTAAATCATAGTTTGCAGTCTTTTATAGAGTGTAGACTTTCAGTAGTCACAGTTCAAAGTCTGGAATGTTAATCAAGTCCTCTCATTCTTCATTGGTCTCAAACGATAATTATTTTCCACCCTCATGACATGAGACTATTAAAAGCCCTACTTATAGTTTTAGCTTTTAATCTGTCTACTGACTTCCAACTCACCAGGTTTAGTTAAAGATCAGCAAATATTTCAAATACAAAGATAGGAGAGGATTCTGGGCTCACCTAAATATATGATTTTTCTCAGGGATACTAGTTTTTTAAATTTTGCATGTTTTTGTTTCTACTCAAATGTTTTTAAATAGTTATGTTTTCAACTCAATTTTACATGCCTTTTTATAGACAATCACAATAAGGTTACTGGCCTGATAGAATCTACTCTGTCATTGCCAAAAAAAAATGGATTTCTTTTTCTTAGGTTGTTTAACAATATAAAGTAATTAAAAATGAGAGGAAATGGTGTACCATTTTCTCAAAGGAGTTCTGAGCAATTCATAGAGTTCACATCATCAATCTTTACCATTCCCTTGTCAACATGGGTAACTCATTACCCATTCAAAGGTCACCCAACACACCCATTAAAGGTCCACAAATAGAAGCTGAACATTAAACTCAGTCCCCAGAGCCACATAGACTACTGATGTCTGACATAAAAATTAATCCTTATTTAGGAAGTACTAGGTATTTCTATCAGTGACCTATCTGTCTGTTCTCTGTCCTATATTCTCCGTGAAAGAGGAGAAGAAAAATGAAAAAAAAATGATCATAATTTTAGTAAGATTGGTGACTAGTTATTTTAAAATCATTTTAATTTTTAGATTTTTGTCTAGTTATGGTAATAAAAGTCAAAGGGCAAAAGACATCTAACTTCTGATTATATTTACCAGAAAAAAAAAAAACTGAATAAAATGCCAACATCTAGATTCTGGTGTTAAAATATGGTAGAAACTGATATATAATTTCTACAATTCACAGAGATAACCATTTATTTATCCACTTACTAATCCTGTGTTTAATGTATCTATGTGAATTTGTTTGCTCTGTGCTAGGTAATAACACAGAAGTCTTCAAACACATGCAACATTTATTCTTATTGAGAAAAAAAAAGGTCAATATACAACAAACACATCAAGAAATGTTAATGTATCCATGTGAATTTGTGTGTTCTGTGCTAGGTAACAACACAGAAGTCTTCAAAGACATACAACGTTTATTCTTATTGAGAAAAAAAGATCAATATACAACATACACATCAAGAAATAATAATTGCTATTAAGAAAAACAGGGCAAGGTATAGGGGAGAGCAGAAATACCATTTCAGACAGCAAGACCAGGGAAGGTTTTCTGAAAAGGTGATTTCAGACAGAGGTCATCCTAAGGCCAGGGTTGGGAAAGAACCATGTGGGTTTCTTCAGAAGACACTTTCCCGGCAGAGTGTGGAAAAAATGGAAGGAATCTAAAATAGGAAGTTCCTTCTCATACCTGAGAGAGAGAGAGCAGAAAGAATACTTGTCAAGTCCAAGCAAAGTTCAAGGAACATAGCACACACCTGAATCCCACTGGAGAGATTTATTGTCAGAGCATGGAGCAAACTGACAAGACTGTCCCTCCAAGGAGAGCAGCAGCCTGTCCCACTCACAGGGCAGCGTTATAACCCACAAGAGGGACTTCACAAGCAAGCTTAGGGGTCAGTCATGGGCTGGGGTGGGGTCGACCCTTTAGCAGCTCAGGATCTCTGGATTAAATGGCTCCCAACCGGAAATGGCTAATCTGATGCCAATAAGAGCAAGGAAGATGAGGGTTGGAAATAGGATGGGATAGCACCTGGGGAAGATCAGGGACAGACTGGCAGGTCCTGGCAAGTGGGAATGAAAGACAGAGGGGTACCAGCAGAAGGGGAGGACTCACTAGGCAGCAGGAATCAAGATGAATGTTGTCAGTGGCTTAGACTAAGATGGGAAGAGAGAAGAGAACGTGGAGGTGAGACCAGGGCCAAGGACAGGTAGCTGATTATCAAAGAAAAGGAAATGAGTAGATAGCACTTAGCCATCAGGGAAGGGAAGGATTGCATTTTCCAACACAAGCTAACACCCCCTGGATGGCTCTTTTCCTGCCCTTTGATTACATGGGCATGAGAAGAAAGAAAACCTAGAATCTATAAAGGGGCAAGATATTCCCCCATCTTCCCCCCTCCTCCTCTCCCTCCTTTTCTTCCCCTTTTCTCCTCCTCCTCCTCCTTCTTTTTTGTCTCCGTCTCTCTCTCCCCCTGGCTCTCTCTCTCCCAAATAAAATGTACTTTCTGTTCTTGCCTTTGCATTTCTCAGGTATTTAATCTTCAATGTGGTTTGGTAGGGGTGGCGACAAGGACCCAATCCTGATTTTCAGGACAGTATCAGAGGGATGCTAAGTAGGCTTTGCTGGTAGAATTGTCAGAAATTGCTGACAAATTGGATGTGGAGAACAGTGAGAAGTAAGGATGATGCTATGAATTTTAGGGTAGGCAAATGGGTGAGCCGTGTTGCCTGTTTCCATGTGGAGAAACACTGAAAGATGGTCAAATTGGGGAAGAAAACCAAATTTGGGAAGAAAACCATGACCATCTTTATCCCAGGCTCTTCACTGGTTTTCAATTCATTATTACAAAGAGAAGTGATAAAAATTCCTGATTTGCTTCTTTCTCGTGTGTTCTACCATCCTTAAAATTTTAATAATATGTGAGATGAAGTAGAAATATAAGAGAATAAAGAAAAATGGAAAAGGAAGGTCTATGGATGAGGAAGCCAAGGAAATTATGAGCCAAAGGAAATATTTATGTGCGATTGAAATAGCAAGATACCCTTTCCCAATTGATAAAATGTATTGAAAGATAAATATTTCCTGTGAATTGTTCAATGATCAGTTTTCTCCTGTGGGCTCCAGATCTATTTTCAATTAAGTATAAAGAACACATTCATTCATTTTCTTAACCTCATCTCCCCAAAGCTCATAGAGTCAGATTCAGAGGAAAGAGACCAGAGTTGAGGGGACTATTTAATGCCACTTCTTAATCCTTTTGAGACTGACAGCAAGTGGCCTAGGAGAAAAATTGTCTCCTATACATTTAGCACACAATGACTGGATCTCTATCTCATCTGCCATTTTTATGATGCCAGTTGACATGGACAAGTCAACAAAGATTCAAATCTTGTAGGGGTTAAAACAAATCCCACAAGATGCTATTTTGTGGTAATGTTCTCTTACTGCTTTTCCCTTTCCTTTTTCAATTCCTAATGAAATATATTACTGTAGGCTTCCAAGAAAAAAAAAATAAAGCTATTGAAAAAGTGTCCAGTGATCATAGTTGCCATGTTGCGTTTTTACAAAAAGAACTACATTTTCAAATTCCCGGTAGTTAATTGTGAAGATGCTCTCTAAATATATCGAATCTCGTGTTCAGTTCATGGGCTGAAATATTAAAATTTTAATAGGTTCCTGTGCATTTGCAAATATGAATATGTTATACACTTCTATTTCCTTTGTAAGAGCTGCAATCTCTGAGCTGTAATCTGCCATCTAATTTACATTTTTATAATGTGTCAGAGATAGAATATTCTACCTCAAACCTACCTATTTTTCTCCTCAGAATTTTTTTTCACACTGCAGAAGGAGCCACAGATTTCATAAAATAATTGGGGCTAAAGTGAAGATGAAATACTGATTTCACCAACTAAGAATTGTGAGATCTGTTGTTATTACAGTATTTCCTATATTGGTTCATAAATATCTCTTAACTATTCCTATGCTGTAACTTGAAGAACACAGAAGATTTTAAAATCGTTACATTCATATTGGCCACATTTTCCATACATGTACTACTCTTTTTTAGGTGCAGAATATGCCATAATAAGATCCATTAGAATGTGAACAGAGATGCTACAGGATGGGAGAAAATCTTCACCACCTGCACCTCACATAGAGCATTAATCTCCAGGTTATACAAAGAACTCAAAAAACTGAACACCACAAAAACAAATAACCCAATCAATAAATGGGCAAAGAAACTGAACAAGCACTTCATAGAAGAAGTATGAATGGTCAAAAAAAATGAAAAAAATGTTTAATATCTCTAACAGTTAGAGAAATACAAATTAAAACTACATTCAGATTTCATCTCATTCCAGTCAGAATGGCAATTATCAAGAATACAAGTAATAATAAATGTTGGTGAGGATGTGGGGAAAAAGGTACTCTCATACATTGTTGGTGAGACTGCAAATTGGTGCAACCACTATGGAAAATAGTATGGAGATTCCTTAGAAAACTTGGAATGGAACCATCATTTCACCCAGCTTTCCCACTCCTTGGTCTATACCCAAAGGACTTAAAAATCACCATTCTACACTGACACAGCCACATCAATGTTTATAGCAGCTCAACTCACAATAACCAAGCTATGGGAACAACCTAGGAATCCTTCAACAGTTTAATGGATAAAGCAAATGTGGCATATATACACAATGGACTATTACTCAGATATTAAAAGAATGAAATTATGTCATTTGCTAGTAAATGGATGGAACTGGAGAATATCATGCTAAGTGAAATATGCCAGGCCCCCCAAACCAAAGGTCAAATATTTTCTCTGATATGCGGATTCTAACCCATAACAAGGGAGGGTGGGGAGGGGAAGAATAGAAGTACATTGGATTAGACAAAGGGTAACAAAGGGAAAAAAGAGGAAAGGGAATAAGAAGGACAGTAGAATTAATCAGACATAACTTTCCTAGCCCTGAATACATGACCAGGGTAACTGCATTATGTACAACCACAGAATAGGATTCAAATTAGAATAAGTTATACTCTGCATATGTATAATTTACTAAAATACATTCTACTGTAATGTATAACTAAAAGGAAACATTTTAAAAATCTAGGAACTTTTAAATAATTTCCTATAAGTGAGTCAGCTAGAACTAACTATATTTCATTAATATTTTCATAATTTAAAATTCTTTTGATTCTTTAAGGTGAATAAAATTTCTCTGATATTGAAAATGAAACCACCAACCTCCATTTGCTCTTTAAAATAACCAAAAAAAATCCATTCTTTATTTTCATTAATTTTTTTGCAATCCCTTTCAATAGTACATCTCAAAACTCCACTATAGTTAAATTAAAAAGTAATAAAAATGATAATAATTCCATTTTCTATATTAGTATTTGGAATAAAGTTAATTCACCATTCCTGGAAAATAATGTGGTCATTAATGGAATTATGAGAGAGAAATCTCAAAACACAGGACAGGCTTATGTTGTTTAAGATCTTAATCAATACTGATAAAACTGTTGAGTTACTCTAAAAAGCACAAATCTATATAGTCAGAAGGGATTAAGATAAAGTAAGATGTGTGTCCTGGGACATGGGAGACTACTCAGTGAGGGCCCATTGCCTATAAAAAAAAAAGCACACTACAGCAAATCTGAAGTGGCCCCATGACTTAGATAATTTAAAACAAGATAATGAAGAGAAAGTGGTATTAAAAAATAATACTGTTTTGTTATGAAAGCATTTGCATGCTGACTATGCTGTGATATTCCTGTTTGGAGTTAGGAGTTAGAGATTAGATTATAGAGATTTAAGGGTAAGAAAGAATCTGTGAAATCACCATTCTCTACAAAGATAACCAGTATACAGTCTTCCATTTAGAACAAATGATAGGGAACTTTTTCTCTACCCCTAGAAAAGAAGAGCTATCTGGATCTTCTCAGATGTCAGAAGCATAAAGGAGAGACAAACAGGGGCTGGGGATGTGACTCAAGCGGGAGTGCGCTCTCCTGGCATGCATGTGGCCCGGGTTCGATCCTCAGCACTACATACAAACAAAGATGTGTGTCCGCTAGAAACTAAAAAATAAATATTAAAAAATTCTCTCTCTCTTTAAAAAAAAAAAAGAAGAGACGAACAGAGGTATCAAGCGTAGAAAACACCTGATTATGAATTAATGACTAAGACATATAGAAATGTGTTTAAAATCCTCTTCCAACTGATATCTATTTTTCATTTCTTAACCATGCATTTATTGCTTTATAAAATAGAAAGTTTTAATTAATTTAGTGGGGCAATGGGTGTGGCTTAGTGGTAAAGTATTTTGTTAGTAATCTTGAGGCCTTTGATTCAATCCATATCACCACCCATA
Source organism: Urocitellus parryii (assembly GCF_045843805.1). Lineage (NCBI taxonomy): Eukaryota > Metazoa > Chordata > Mammalia > Rodentia > Sciuridae > Urocitellus > Urocitellus parryii. Next base: position 177,335,484 of record NC_135531.1, read on the forward strand.
AACACACACACACACACACACACACACACACACACACATACACACACTCTAATTAATTAATTTATAGTCTGCCAAGGAAAGGCATCTCTCCTAATCATTGATGAAAAAATCCCTCTAAACACTGTATGTTAGTACATTTGTGATGGTTTTGTTTTGTTTTACTCTTCCAAACCTTTTTAATAACAGCCTGCCTCGGAGAGGCATCAGAACAGTATAAAAAAACAGAACTAGCAATTTACAAAGATAGACAAATTAAGAAGTATAAGATTAAAGTTGGAGACTATGCCAGTCATTTGACTCCATGGGATTTCTCATCCAAAATTTCAGCTCTAATGGAAATCCATGCTATTTAAAAACAAATTAAGGTGCCCTTATGGAGGCTATAGCTGCCAGTTCACCATAAGTTTTTCATGTTCAGATTTCTTTTAATTTCTGGAATCTTCACATTGACAAATTAGACCCTCATATCATAATTACATTTCACCTATCCCCACCCCATAAAATTCTGAGTGCTATGATCTGTTCAGTGGAGAAATTCAGGTTTTCTTAGTGTAGTTGTTAACCTGATAACTGCATTGAAAAAAAAAAAAAAGTAGATAAAATGACCAGCATGCTTGAGCCACACAAAATATCTTACTGACTACAAGAATACTTAAAGTGAGACTATCATATCATGCTTCTCTCTCTCAGAGATACAGCTGAACAGCATTTTGTTGGTGGGTGACACAAAGAATGGGGACTATCTTTTATGCACAGCTCATTGTTTTGAATACCGTCTCTAAAAAAATAAAAAATTGCCACTTCACAATATAGACAGAAAGACAGCCTGTTTCCTTTCTCCTTTCCTAAATCTGGAGGAACTGTGAGAGGACCCCTTCTTGGTCCCTTTTTAATTCATCCCAAAGCTTCTGCCTTCCAGGATCTTCGTAACACATTAAAGGTTGTCCTTCTGATCCATTTTCATCGGAATTCAATGGCGCTAAAGATGGGCCCCTGCAGGGATTTGAAGATGTGGACTCAGAATATGATCCAAGCATGGCTGAAAGCTGTTGAATATGGCCAGTAGGAAGTCTGCCCTCATTCTCAAGCAGGGCCTATTTGTCCCTCCATTTCTGAAAGAACAGAGTGTAAAGATCAGAGAAACACAAGCTTGCCCTCCCAGAAAGGTAAGTGGTGCTCCTTCTCATCTCCAGTTTTCACAGTTCCCATTCCACAACAATGATAATTTATTTGTCTTCTGACACAATATGATGTCTTTGCAGTGGGCTCATTAATCTCTCAGTCAATGATGAATTTCTCCCCTTTGATAGCAATGCTCTCTCTACTTGACAGTTTTACTCTCTGCAAGCATTTTGGATTATTTTCCTTTTTATCAGTTGACCTTATTAAGTTATTTTCTGAGACCATAGGCAATATATATGTACACTTTGAATACTCTCATATTTTCTCGGTGTAGTTATTAACCTGATAATTGCATTGAAAAAAGAATAGATAAAATGATCAGCATGCTTGAGCCACACAAAATATTTTACTGACTACATATCATGCTTCTCTCTCTCAGTTATCAGGTTAATAAGTACACTAAGAAAATATGGGAGTATTCAAGGTGTACATATATATTGCCTATGGTACAAGAGCCCTCATTCTAGACATTGTGCTAGAGTACCTCCCAACAATCTTCTCTCTTTTTGGATGGAGGGTAGAAAGAACGTGCAGACCATATGAGAAGGATGATGGTGCTATGAATTCCCTCTCTTTGCAATTTCCCAAGGTTAATGTCCATGTTTTTAGAGGAAGAACTAAAAGTTCAAAGATATGATACATTGACGAAAAAGTCGGAAGGTAGCGGAGCTTATTTGAAGCTGAGTTTGATTCCTAAGCCTGTATGCTACATTATTTGTGAGTTCTCTATTAACTTTAAGAGTATCATGTCACTAAAGGCAGGCAGTTAGGGCTGAGAGCAAATCAGTAAATTTTATTATATCCCCAAAGTAATGACTCTATACATGGGTATCTTGGTGTATAAGCTCTAATTCAGAAGTTAGTATGGACATTCTTGTAGGAATTTGGTGTCTTCTGTTCTGCATCCCTTTTTGTTTGGAAACAGATACATAATGCAATTCCCCCACAGGTGTGGTCTGTAGCCAAGGCTGAGCTGATCCTAACATCCCTTCCACCCTGTTGTGATGATTGGCTCCTGCAGAGGCTCTTTAGCCAAGCCAAGATAATTAGAAACACCCTCTGGGATATTTTGGCTGGAGCATCAGGGAATGGAATTCCAAGTTGCCATGTTCCCTAGTCTATGAAAATGTCCTTCAGCTTTAATTGCAGTGTATAACATTTTAAAAACAATAAAGGCAGCATGAAGGAGAATATAGTTCACTATGGGTGTGTAGCACAGGTGAGAAAGTAGGACAGAGGGAGCCAAACAGGAAATAACAGGGGAGGCAGAAAGAGAGAAAATGAGCTAATAACTTTCATTACCTATGGTTAATCACCTCTGAAGCTCCATCCCTGTTCTATTTTGGGTGGCTGTTTTCCAAAAAACAATTTTTAATAAAATAGTTAAGTTTCTTGTATACTGTTTTTGCACTCAAAGATTCCTAATATACATACCTGTCAAATTAATTATGCCATGATAGAGCTTATATTCTTCTTATTAATTACCTCTCTGGTTAAGGAACTGAAAGCTAAGACAATATTAACGTAGGAATTATATTACTTAAAAAGGTAAAAGTAAATCAATTGCTGGATGAGGTGGCACTTGCCTATAGTCTTAGCAACTTGGGAGTATGAGGCAAGAGGATTGCAAATTTGAGGCCAGCCTCAGCAACTTAGCAAGACCCTGAGCAACTTAGTGAGACCCAGTCTAAAAATGAAATAAAATAAATAATAAAAAGGCTGAAATATGTCTCAGTGGTAAAGTATTCCTGGGTTAAATCTGCAGTACCACAAAAAAAAAAACAACAGAAAAAAAAAGAATAAATTCATCATAGCATTGGTACTCAGTGTCTTAGCACATTTATAAAAACACTTGTCTTACCAGATGGCACCTAAGCTCTAATATAAATTCTGTTAGTAGTTATTTGAGATACTTTGGGCATGCAATATGTGTACTTCAACTTCTTTTATAAAAATGAGGGGATAACAGGAGAAAAAGTTCTGGTCAGTTATTACACATTAGATATAGACAATGATCATGTACCATATACATAGAGAGAATTCATAGCACCATCATCCTTCTATATAATATATATAAATATATATAATTTTTTTTAAAACTAGCATCAGGGATTTTGAATGTTTTCACCAAAAGAACTTATAAATATTTGAATAGATTGGTAAATTTATCCTGATTTTAACATTACATATTATATACATTTATCAAAACATCACTATAAATATGTACAATTTTAATTTATCAGTTGAAAATTAATTCCTGTACATAAAAATAAAATAACAAGGGGAAATGTCTTAAATCAACTCCAGTATCCTTTCCAGTACTCAAATCCTACTGTTTTCTAACATGGAATGCTTCTCAGATTCACTTCCTAGTTTGAGCAGATAATCCAATTTCCGTGCTGAAAGAGGATAACAAAGAGCAACATGGACTGTCTGCTGTCTGAATATCAAGCTTCATAGTATTGATAGCTGAATGGATTACTGGGAAGAAACACCTCCTTGCGTCTTAAAGACCTAGTTGGTCATTGGAGGTGGCTCGGGAAGGGTTTATCTTCTTCTCCCTGGCCCCTTCCTCTGTCTCTGTCTCTGTCTCTGTCTTTCTCTCTTTCCCTTCACATTTTTTTTTTTTGTGAGTTCTCTATTAACTTCAGAGTATCATCAGGCAGTTAGGGCTAAGAGCAAATAAGTAAATTTGATTATTTATTTACTTTTTAATTTTTTTTATGTGGTGCTGAGGATCCAACCCAGTGCCTCACAAGTGCTCTACCACTGAGCTACACTGAGCTACAATCCCTGTCCTCTAAGTTGTTCTTATTAAATATTTTGATCACAGCAACAAAAAAGCTATCACAATATCAAACTTAAACTGTAATATAATTCACAGGCTACTTAGGAACTACAATAATCATTTATTTTAAAGAGAGGCCGATCTACTTCTTTTAAATGTTTGCCAGTTTTCTATCCTATTAAATTGGATTAGTAGTTTTTTCTTGTGATTATCCCTAAATTGGAAGGCACCAAAGACCAGTGCACCCTAATAATTAGAATTCTTGTAATACAGAGAAAATAACCATGAGCCTTTGTATCTCCCTTAGTTTCCTGGAAGACTTGGGAGTATTTCAAGTAAATCAGAAGAAACACCCATGTGAAGTCTCATTTGGTAGCTGGCATATGCTTTGTTACTGAATAGTGTTCCCTAGAATTTAGAGAACAACTTAAAATATGATTGATTGGCATAAATAATTAAGTGAAGAGGGGAATGACTTAAAGATTTTAATAAGCTCTGCTAAAGGGGGAAAACATGAATCATCTCAATAAAAATAAAAATAATCCAGTAATATGCCTAATGCATTAAGCCAAATTTGACTCTTTGGAAAGAAATTAACATCTTTAAGCAACTATTGTGGACCAGGTGCTTTATGTAAGTCATCTGACTTGATGCTCACAGTAGCCCTCTATAGTAGGTATTATTATCCATGTCAGAAGACCAGTCTAGATCTAAGATCCTGCCCAAGTTCATAAGATAATACATGGTAGATCTGGAAATCAAATTTGTCTACCTTCAAAGTCAATCATAGTTTCTATTTGCTTCCCTGAAAACCCTGCAACCACCCATGTGTCATGATAGTCCAAAGTACCTCATTGGAATGTATTGGTGCAAGAATAAAAAAACTTAATACAATATGCTGCATTGTCAGAAACATTCCACATCTAACTGTATCTTATTTTTATAAGATACGAATAGCTCAAAGGACAAGAATAGATTTCCATGAATTTATTATATAAAGAAGGATATATGCTATATTAGTTTTTAAATATGAGAAAACACAATTTATAGTCACCAAGAGAAACCCAACTCCTTTCACAGATAAGTTTCAGTGAAAATTAGAAAGTCATTATCTATTTCATATAAGCCAGCCAGACATATGACCCCAAAAGCTAGGCATGTTTTCCCCTCTGGAGTTCCACTATCTCCTCTTCCTGTCCCACTCCCAAGCCTGAGTGCTAATTAGCTCAGAGGGTACAAAACTAAGGTGAAGGGAGGCCAAGGTATATTCAGACCTCATTCTTCCGAGTGTCTGGGTCTCCTTTCCCACCAGAAACAAAATAGCATCTTAGTCTCCAAAGTTGGCCTACAAAATATTCTTGATGCAAATGGATTTCCAGTTTTCCCAGCACCATTTGTTGAAGATGCTATCCTTCCTCCATTGCATGCTTTTAGCCCCTTTATCAAAAATAAGATAGTTGTAGTTTTGTGGATTGGTTACTGTGTCCTCTATTCTGTACCATTGGTCCACCCGCCTGTTTTGGTACCAGTACCATGCTGTTTTTGTTACTATTGCTCTGTAGTATAGTTTGAAGTCTGGTATCGCTATACCGCCTGATTCACACTTCCTGCTTAGTATTGTTTTTGCTATTCTGGGTCTTTTATTATTCCATATGAATTTCATGATTCTTTTATCGATTTCTACAAGATATGCTGTTGGGATTTTGATTGGCATTGCATTGAACTTATATAGGACTTTTGGCAATATCGCCATTTTGATGATGTTAGTTCTGCCTATCCATGAGCAGGGTAAATTTTTCCATCTTCTAAGGTCTTCTTCTATGTCTTTCTTTAGGGTTCTGTAATTTTCATTGTATAAATCTTTCACCTCTTTTGTTAGGTTGATTCCCAAGTATTTTATTTTTTGGGGGGATATTGTGAATGGAGTAGTTGTCCTCATTTCCGTATATCTTTATTTGATTTCTGATAAAAGTGATGATGTTATTGAAAATCATCCACTGACTAATTCTGATTTAATGTGTTCCCTTTCCCATGAAGCATATTCATTCTAATAGAAGTTAGTGATTTAACTTAAAACCATCCTTAAAAATTCAGCACCATGTAGGATAAGTAAAAGAAGCATTTGAGATTATTGAATCTTTAATCTCTTCTTCCACTATATGTGTAGATAATTTCCTTATGCATGTATCACAAAATCTAATAAGGCAAACTTCTATTTGATTTGTTGTCTCGAGTTATGTATAAATCCAACTAGGTGACTTTGTCTGATTTTTTTTTAAGTCAACATCATATTCACATAAGGAATTAACAAATTGCATGGAGAAGGTTGATCAAAAATATTCTCATGATTTCTGCTAATTGTGTGATAATATTGGAGAATAGTTGAATATAACTTCTGGATTAGTTGGTTTAATCAAATATTGTAAATAATTTGATAAATGATATATCAACGTCTTTGGTACAAGATGCAAAGAAATTTTATATCTGGAGTTTTGAATTATTTTGCAAAACTTTCTTTCTACTTAGTTATGAAACCCACATTTCTCTACAATCTGCTAATTTAAATATATTTTCAAAATAATTTTAATTTTTTTCTTGTAAGTCCATTTCAATCTTTTCTATGGTTTAAGGTTTTTGTCTGTGACTACAAAGTTATTGGTATTAGTTCCTTGGTCCTTAAAACCATGAAGGTTTGCAATATTAAATTCCTTTGCATTGCAGTTTGTCTTCCTAAATATCTTCTTCATGATCTCTACAATACTACCGCAGAAATGTGCTGTAAAACCATCTCATAGACAGGGAGGAGTTTAGGAAAATGTACATGATTTCTTGGATGCCATACTCTTGGAGACAGAACCTCAGCTCTCTAAATACTGTTATCTCAGGCAAATGCAGGGAAAAAAGGCTCAAGACTTTTTGGACTATCTGACTCAATCATTAAAAACAATTTTCAAAATAAAAAGAGCCATGAGAGAATATAAAACCAAAAATCGATAAAGTATAAAAGTGGAATTCCACCAGGTTACACTCAGAAATTCTATTCTGGGTATTATATCAGTTTTCAATTTTGAATGTAAAAAATGTTTGTACTTCAAAAGAAATAAAAGTAATAACCTCCACCAAAAGAAAAATGAGTGCCTTATTTTCTCTTGTGCTTTTCCTCTATCTTAAATATACAAATTGCTGTTTCTCTAGTGTGTGTGTGTGTGGGGGGGAGTTAACTTCAAGAAAGACCCTTACAGAATTAGCAAAAACTCCTTGACAAACAAGTAATTTCTCATGAGTATATTTGAAGTTTTAGAATTCCATGTAGGATATCAAAGTTTGTAAGTGATAGTATTTATGAAAACATAGCAATAGGGCTAGTTTTTTAAATTCTTATTTTACTTTCAATATAAATTTATATTATGTGTATGCTTTTAAACTCTGGATCTTAGCTAAGAAGTACAAGAAGATAAATGAGGACAGAAAAGCAATATGAATTGCTTACTGAAAAGTTGGATTGGAGAATACATTAAGTTCTTCTGCATTTTTTCTAGATCCCTATATCCTCATTCAGCTTTCCTGTTCTTCATCTACCCCTCCAGGTGCAGGCTGGGAAACTAGAGGATACTAAGCAGCTAAAGATTACCCCAAAGTATCCCTGGAGGGGCAGGCAGAGTGCAATATACCTGGAATTCCCGGACACACAGATTCTGAAATTACAACACAAGAAAGAAAAATCTGTAAAGAGGCACCAAAAGTTTGCACTCAATTTGCCAAGGTACAATTATTTCAGCAGAAAGAGAACTTTGGCCAGGAGGTATGATTTTATTGAATCAGCACTTTTCCAGACTTGACTGAGGATCAGAACTACATGGAGACATGGCTAAACTTTAAGTTACCAGTCTTCTCCCTAGAAATTCCACCCTCATAGATTTGGGCTAGGATTCTAAAATTTTTTAAAGTATATGTCTGCGAATGCTCTAGATAGTTCTTATGTCCAGGCAAGTTTTTGAGTCACTGCTACATTGATAAGAGGACATGCTCTCCTAGTGACAGTGAATAGAAACCAATGTTCAGTCCCATTTAGTGCAAAAATTTTGCAAAGCTCTTTTATTTTACTCTAATAGGTTATTATCTTCATTTTACAAATGAAACAAATGAGGCACAGAGAGATTAAGCCAAACTCAATATGTCACATCAAGGAATTATCGGGACCAAACTTCATTTTCTCACCACCCTCTCTAGTCATACTTTTGAGTGTGTCATTCTTAATTACTTAAATGAAACTGAAAGCAGAGAATATTATTTGGTATAAGTAGTTCTGGATGCTTTTTTTTTTCCTTCACAAACCCACCTAGATTCTAAAATTGAAAGCTCCTGTAGCGTTAGAATGAATCTCAGTGATATTGAATATCAGCGGAAAGGTCTCATCATGTATATTGGAAAGGTTTCATTGTGTATATTGAAAACCCCATCATCCCTTTCCATGCTGAGCTGAAGCACTGTGATTTTCTCGATGGCAGGTCATTTATCACTTCCTACCGGCCATCAATAATTGATTAGGGAGATTGGATTCAGCACAATGCAGATCAGCCTGTTTGATCAACCTGGAATACAGTTTGTGTCAAAATGAGGGAACCCTTTGAATTTGTCTGCTCTCTCATCTTTGATGGACTGTCTAGGGATTTTCACTCACTCCTTTAGTATTAGAGGAAAAAAAGGAAAGAATCGGGCAGAGGGAAAATAACCAGCTGGTTCTGTTTATGCCAACGCCCTTAAAACGATTTGCAACTGATAATCTGTTTTTCATCCTTACCTAAAAACAAAGTGTGAAAAGACGATTTGAATCAGGGGCCAACTCCATGGTCATTTCAGGGCAGAACCTCCAGGCCAGCTCCTAGATTCCCAGGAATGGGATGCAGATTCTCAGACTGATTGCTTTTCCCTTTAAATACTGCCAGTATCTTCTTTCACTCCTAATGTCTCTTTTCACAAAATCCTGCTTTTAGAGCAGTATATAGTTTCTACATTGTCTATGCTAAAGCTAAATGCACAGGTCGTTTGTTTTAAGGGTCCACTGATCATCATGGCAGAGAAACAGAAAATAAAAGTCATAAACGTGAGCAAGCTACAAGGAGTACAGACTTCTAAAACCTCCTCTTTGTGATGCTTCAGGGCTTTTGAGTCCTGATTCCATTCTTATAAAAAAGACTGGGGGAGTGTTTCTATCTGCTGATTTTAGTTCTGCGGGCAGAGTTTACTGTACTTCTCCTCTTCTCTGGATTTGTATTGAGAGAAAACTCATCTCTTCTTCTAGTGACTCTGGGACAAAAATCTGAACAACCACTTAGCAGGGAACGATAGGGACCTCCACACACCCTTGAATCTCAAGTGGGCAATTTGCTTTTCCCAGGCATCTTCATCAGGAGGAAAAATTGAAGAAAAGGTAAGGACAGCCCATATCGATAGTCTTGACAAGTGCCAGACCAATCCATGTGTTTTAAATGGAAGAGCTGATTAATTCCTGGTGAAGGCTCTAGGCAGCAGAAACATGTTTATCCTCTGCCAGTTAGATGATGCAACTAAAGAGGAGGATGCTCTATCCTTCAATTGTTTGTGAACGAGGTGCATATGGAACTGGAGCCAGCATCACAACACCACTAGACCCTACTGATCAGACTTTCCCACTCTCCTGGGCCTCTTCCCTGTATTGGAAGATCACTTTTTGATATTCTCACTTGGCCAAATTTCATCTGATGACATGAAGAAGGAAGTCCTCAGCATTGATTAAAAATGAGTATTCGATCTCTTTTCCCCATAGACCCCTAAGTTCTTTGAATATTTTTGTGTGTGGGACACTGAGAGTCAATTGGTGTAGGGCTGGGGCCAGTGGCTTCTTAAGAACCAGGTTTTCGGGTGTTTGACTGTCCTTCCCTTCCCATCCTTCATCTCCCCCTCTTTCTGAAAAGGGTGCCTGGGAGGGGCTGAGGTCACACTGCCACTACCAACCTTAACCAGGTCAGTTCACAAAAAGTGAAGGCCTACAATAAAATCATTTTCTCTCGATTTCAGCCAAAATGATCTCTGCATATAAATAATATAAAAGAAAGGTTTAGCTCCTTTCAGAATTGCACCTTTAGAGAAATCAACAAACTTTTGAGTTCAAAGATTGCCTGAGGCTTTTTAAATAATTTTATCCATTCACCTAGGAAGTAAGAGACATTACATTATTACTTCCTTTTTGTTCAGCTTTGTTTTTACAATATGACCAAGGGCTTAAGTTTTCCCTTGATGCCCTTCGGTAACTGCCAATAATGTGAACAGGACACAGAAGTGTTCCTCAAAGACATATGGACGCTGTGCATCCTGAATAATGTTTCAGGTGTACATCTTTCTTACCTTCCCTGGCCTCCAACTCTTCTCTCTCTCAGTTCCCCTCCCCCCCAAAAAATGTGTGTGTGTGTGTGTGTGTGTGTGTGTGTGTGTGTGGTGTAAAATAAGCTAATCACTGATACTGAATTGTGATGGAGTCAGGCCTCTTCTCTCCTGAACTTTATCAGAAACTTCAAGAAATGTCACTGCCTAAACTTCTGAGAAAAAGGAAAACATTTACTGCTATAAATATAACTTTGTGAATCTGAAAGCATAAACAGCAAAGGGGAAAATGAACTATAGTTTTATCTCTTTGTTTAAAAGGTTGAAATGTACCTAGAAATTCATATAAATTTAGGAAGTGAGATGAATTCACAACAGATATAGATTAACTTAGGAGAAAGGTATGAATGCTAAGCAAACACAGAAGGTACTGGGAAAATTAAATTGGAATGTAGATGAAGTTTATTTACAGTATTATTCAAGAAAGAATAATATTCAATTAATGGGTTCCTGCTAGCTAGGCAAGGAAACTAGTATTAACACTGAGGTTACAAAAGTGAAAGATAACAGCATTTTCCATGAAATCATTCACTAATGAGCAAGGAAGACAAGAATATACCTAACCAATATATATGATGGTATATGATGGATGAGATACACGCTGTACATGGAACGACCTCTCATTTAGCCAAGGAGAGATGGGGAGATTTGAAAGAGGTGTGTGCATGAAAGCAGTGGGCAAGTGAAAAAGTACCAAGGAGGGTGGGCAGAGCCTTGTAGACAGAGTGAAAAGTGTAGGCATCAGTCCAGAGACACGCGTGAGGGAAGCGCATTTGCAGAAAGCTTCAAATTGTTACTTGTCATTAAACAGGGGCTCATCATTCAATCCAGTACTCTCACTACTAGCTATTTATCAAACCAGTTTGAAACATGTGCACAAATATTTATAGAAGCTTTATTTGTGATTGTGAAGATTCAGAAGTAACTAAGACGCTTTTCAATCAGTGAATAGACCACAGCCTCTCCATACAATGAATTAATATCCAGTTCAGTGATAAAAGAAGCAAACTATTAATACACACCACGGTACATGTGAATGAACAAAGACAGTATGAAAAGACCATATATTGTATGGTTCAATTCATACTACATTCTGGAAAAGCAGATTTATAGGGATAGAGACATATTTGTGGCTAATAGGGGAGGATATTTAACTAGGAAAGTGCAGAGGATTTTTAAGGTGATGACAAAATACCTGAGGACTACAGTGAATACTATATGGCCATATACATTTGCCAAAGCTCACAGAACTCAAAATCACAATGAAGAAACCTTACTATATGAATAAAACGACTCATAGAGACTCTCAGAATGGAATGCGCTGTGACAAATAAATCTGTGACAACTTCAGTGAAAAAATATTTTGCCTAAGTAGCCTTGAAAATGGTGCTTTGACTAGAAACTGTAAGGCTAACAGACAGTGATGGATGTTCCTATTAACACTATAGTCTAATTGATAAAGTAGCATTTCATGGAGACATAAGTTTAAAAAATCCTGAAACTGCTTTACAGATATACTCAGATTGAACAAATAAATTAGAGGATGGTGGATGGTGGGAGAAACACAATATCTCATTGGTGGAGATGGGAGCTAAGAATAAGCAAAGGGGAAAGGGGAAAAAGCCTAGGAACCATTAGGTATGGGAGCAGATGCAGTGACATTCTATATTAAGCTGATTCTTAATATAGAACCATCATTATGGACTCATGCTTAAATATAGAACCAGAAGGACACAAAAATAATTGCAGATACCTGTTTATATGGCTTAGTAGGTATAAATATACTTACTAGTTCTGTCTACTAAGACAGCCTAGACTCAATGACATCTGGTTAGTAAGAACACATATGGCAGTTAGACTTTAATAACTGATACCATTCATCAGTAAAAGAAACCAGGGTTCCTTGGTTTTAAGGCTGAGGTAGGAATGTATACCTTATAAGGCCAGAAAGTAAAATAAATAAATAAATAAATAAAAATAAGTTAAAGAACCTCAAAAATTAACCTAAAAGCCCTTCAAGGCCAAGACTGGAATAATTTGAAGACAATAAATAAATAAATAATGCAGTTCTAGAATATAACCTAGTATATTAAAGAAATGTCTAATTATACTGATTAAATAAATGGTTGAATAAAATAAGTAAATGGGGTTAGAAGACATATAGCTCACAAACATAAAATTCCAAATAATTTTTATAGACACTATCAAATTATTTAAGAGTTAGAGCTTAACACTCTCCCCCACCCCCTGAGCATGGGCCGACTTTTCCAAGAACAGAGTATAGAAAGAGGGAAGGCAGGGACTACTCACAGTGGGGAAAGCTTGCCAATACTCTCACAGTCAGATGATCAGATTTTATATCATCACGTATAAGCCACATGTGGTGTGGCCCTGATAGGATAAGAATGGCACTCTGTGATCCTCCTCCCCAAATCCTAAATTCTACTCTAACTATGAAAAAAAAAATCAGATCCAAATTGAAGGCATTCTACAAAATATATGACTATTCCTTAAAATTCCCCAGGTAATTTAAAAATGAGGAAAATAAGACATTGCCACTATCCAGAGGAGATTGAGGACATGTGATAATGAATGTAATGCTGTATCCTGAATGAAATCCTGGACCGGAAAAAACAAAATTAAAAAAAAAAGATATTATAGAAAAATCAGTGTTCTGCAAATAAATCATGGACTTAGTAAATTAATAAGGACATAAAGATCTTGTTTCCTTAGTTGTGACATTTGTACTGTAAAAATGTCAGGTGTTAAAAAATGGGGAACTGGTTAAGGGATATACAGAAATTCTGTATAGTCATTGCAATTTGTCCATAAATCTGAAATTACTGTGAAATTTAAAGTATGTGTGTACATGTATATACTCACACGCTACTCACAGTGAGTTACCAACACTCTTGTAACAATATGAATAAGAGGGGAGGCAGAGGTCCTTGAGGGGTCTGGTATGGGTTGGGAATTTATGGCGGATTTGTGAAGGATTGATGTAAAATTAAAGACCCTTGTAGTGGGACGTCACTCACATGGTATCCCAGATGAGAGATCCTCATCCAAATCAGTAGTTGTGGAGTCAGAAAAGCAGAAGTGACATAACCCAGTGACCAAATTAATGGAATCAAGGAATCAAGGAAAAGAAAACATTTTACAAGGATCTCAGATTTCTTGAGTGAGTGAGCAGGGAGTGTTTACTGAGCCAGGATGACAGGGAAACAAATGTTTAAAGAAAAAAAAATCAGAAAGTGCTCCAACTTTATAAATGCTTTGTTGGAACTGGTCATGAGAAAACTAAGAGGAGATTTTCTGTTTTCCTAAGACAACCGTAAAAAAAATATATTCTTTTTCTTATTTTCTGTGTATTCTGCATCCCATTAATGACCTCAAGGGTCCATGTTTATTGACTGTCTCCACTAGTGAAATTTGTCCTCAATTAGATAATTGCTTGGAAAGTATGTGATACATTATTTCATGCAAAAGGGAAGAAATATTTTAATGGAGTATTATTTTAAAATATATCTAAAACATATTTAAGGGGATGTGGCTTAAGCGGTAGTGCGCTCGCCTGGCATGTGTGCAGCCCGGGTTCGATCCTCAGCACCACATGCAAACGGGGATGTTGTGTCCGCCGAAAACTAAAAAAATAAATAAATAAATATTAAAAAACACACTCTCTCTCTCTTTCTCTCTCTCTCTCTCTCTCTCTCTCTCAAAAAATAAATAAATAAATAAATAAATAAAACATATTTAAGAATATATCTAAAGTTGGAGGAAGCTGGGAACAAATGGGATGTTGATGGACACCTAAGGATGTTGCTGGACACCTGCACAGCTGTGCACTTCCTGTCTGGAGTTGTGATGAGGAGGTCCTCTACAGGAAGAAACTCAGTCATCCAAGTAGCAGTCTAAATGTAAGAGGAGCCAGATGCTACATGGGGCAGGAAAATGTACAAAAAGAAAAGATCTCAAAGAGGTCTGGCAAAAGTCACAGACGACAACTACATGCCATTAGGTTTGTAAAAATAACTTCCATGTTCCGTGTATTCATCTCACAAATACTTGGTAAGCCTTCTGTCCATCAGTCGTGCTTCACTTTAGAAAGTTTGGTAGGACAGTACCAAATGTACCCTCTGCCATAGACCTTACATTCTGGTAGAATGACAGAGACCATATACAGATAAATAAAGCTAATAGTTTGCAAAGTACTATGAAAAAAAAAAATTGCAAAGTTGATAATTGAATCAGAACTTGATGGGAAAGAATGAGGAACCCATTCAAACAAAGGGGACAAAAGCATGCAATTCATTTTGTTCAACGTTTTAGGCAGAGATAGAGAATGATTTTATCATTTAATGCTCTTAACATAAGCTCTTCCATTAAATTCTCAAAATAGTAAGTGCTAGGTTTACTTCCTTTTCATTTATTAGGAAACTGGGAGTTAGATATTAAACAACTTGCACATTACTCACTATGGTATGAATTGTTTGCTCCCAAACATCACATGCTGAGGTAAGTTCTAATTCCTAGTACCACAGAATGTGGCTATATTAGGAGATAACACTTTTAAAGATGTGATTAAATTAAAATGGGTCCATAAAATTATCTTAATCCTACCTCGTTGACATCCTTATAAAAAGTGGAAATTTGGGCACACAAACACACTAGGGGTGCCCGTGCACAGAGGAAAGACCAGGAGAGGACACAGTGGGAAGATGGCCATCTATAATCTAGAAGGGAGGCCTAGAAGATGCTAAATCTGCTAACACTTTGTTCTTGGATTTCCAGTTTCCAGAACTGTGAGGAAATACATTCTAGTTGTTTAAGCTGCCCAGTTTGTGATATTTTCTTATGGCAGCCTTAGAAAATGAATACAGAAGTTAGGATGGTGATATAGACTAAAACCAAGGAGATATTTCAGACATTATTTAGGGACTCCCAAGAAGAAGGCATGTTCTTTCAAGAGGATTACAAAGGCAAATGTACAGTAGATTTAGGAGACAATATACTCAGGAAATAAAGCCATGCTCCATGCCAACAGGATATCAAGCACGACTTTTTATTTCATCTGCCTAACAGGTTGACTGCTAGTGCTGAGTGGTCAATTCGGGAGTTGGATTCAAATCCATGTTCTCCTGTTTACTGGCTGAATTATCATTGACCATGTATCTCTACATTTCCATGTTTTCTCATCTCTAAAATGGGGATAAAATAGAACCAGCTCACAGAGGGCATGTGGGATTTATGAACAAGCACAACACAATTGTTTTAATCAGCTTTTCACTGCTGTGACTAAAGACCCAATCAGAACAGCTGTGGAGGAAGAAAAGTTTATTTAAGGGCTCACAGTTTCAGAGACCTCAGTCCATAGGCAGCCTGCTTCATTCCTCAGGGTTTGAAGTGAGGCAAGACATCATGGAGGAAGAGTGTGGCAGAGGGAAGCAGCTCACATGGTGATCAGGAAGCACACAGGGGTCCCCACTTGCCAAAGCCATGCCCTTATTCCACCTCCTCCAGTCACATCCTACCTCTTCAGGTAACACTTCGTATTCCCCCCATCAGGGGATTAATTCACTGAGTCATTCTCCTCTTAACCTTCCTGCATTGTCTCACAGTGAGCTTTTGGGGGATACCTCACATCTCAACCATAAAAACAATCAATTCACTATAAACACTCACCAAACATTAGCTAATATTACTGGTAAAGCAACTACCTGTACCTATCCCTAGAGCCAAGGAGGAGAGTGGGGATGGATTTTTGTCGTGTTTTGTTCACTTCTGTATCTGCAGAACATAGTATGTCATGAACAAAAACTTATGGAATGAATTCTATCTAAACACCATTGAGACATCAATCAGAGAATACTTTTTTAATGTAGGACATAAAAATTGTGAGGATTTAAGAAAGAGAAGCGGTGGCTCAGTGGTCCCCACATCATGTCACTATGATATTAATTTTAACTTTGCCCAGAATACTACCTGGGCAGAATACCTCTGTAATAACCCTGGGCCAAATGAAGAAGGCTGTGTGCACAGGGTCTTCTGAAAATGTGTCCTCTAAATGTGTCCCGGGTGGGCAACAACCCCTTCCCTTATGATCTGCCTTTCTTGGGAAATGGGAAAGAGACAAAGTGGTGAAGACCACGAGGGCATAAAGAGACTTTCAACATTTCTATCAATCAGTTCAAGGTAAGAATATCCTTCTCTGTGGCAAGGACAGCCTCTGCAATTTCAAAAGTCTTGAAGAACACAGACTGAGTGCCCCGTGGGGGGTAGATATAACTCAATATCTTACACCATGGAGCTATCTAAAGAGACAACAAGAAAAAAAAATATTTTGAGACCAAAGGGACACCTGGCTAATTGCTGGAAACCTGGGCAGCCAGCAAGTAGATGCACTGCTGGAGGTCTGACAAATGCTTCCTGAGGTCAGTTGGCTCTGTGTGTAAAGAAAGCAAGATCGTCTTCAAGAAAGAGCTGCTGCCAAAACTGTTCCCATTGTCTGATGATTAACAGGGCTATTATTTATTCCTTTTGTGATTACCCTTGAATATGTGACACAGGTCCTTTGTCATCAAAAGAAACCATTTTTACATTCCAGTGAGAACAGAAGAAAGATTTAATTACTACCCACAGCATCTGCTTATTTGAGTCCTCTTATGAATAATCACGCAGACCAACATATCCAGATGGCCATGCTGTCTTCCTTTCTCTTCCTTTCTCAAGATCAAAGGCATTTTATTTTATATCCAAAAAAGTCAATTATTGAAAGATATTGGAGATGGGGCTCTGAATGCCTGGGGTAACATGGAAAAACATAAATCTCAATAACAAGAAAGTGCACAATAGTCATGCAGACCAATGGGTGTGTATTTGCCTCAGTCTAGTAGGTCTTCTTGCATAATTAAGTAGCTCTTTTCAAACCATCTCTCTGCCACAAACTGAAAAATCTCTTTTCAAAAGTAAAGATGAATCTGATTTAAATGTAAAATTACATTTATGAAAAAAATTGCAGATAACTTCTCCTTTGGAACTTACACATAAATATTTACAAAATTATCAGCAGTTCATATTCAAACAGAATAAACATTTCTTGAGCAGTTTTCTAAATAGTACCCAGTCCACAACCTGTTATTTGGTGACCTTACCAAAAGAAGGAGGGGTTTTCATTGATACATTCCCTATCATGTATCACCCCGATTTCAAAATAAGGACCAGAAATTTTACAGTAATTGGTTTAAAACTGTTCAGAATAGGTTCCTCAACTCTTTGATCTTGAAATGATTTTGTTGTTCATGATTTTATAGAAGTCCTACAAAAATGGAAACTTCATTTGGGAAAGGTTCATTTGGGAAAGACTGTTACACACATTGCCTTACTTCCAAAGATCCCCAGAAACAAACTTTGCTTCATTTTGGTACATTTTAAATGGGACTATTTAGAAACTGTGTTTGCCTCCTCTGATGACCATTCTGCTTTCCAAACCATAATGGGCTGAGGGCATCAAGGCACCTGCCCAAATGGTCCTAGAGAATTAACCTCACTTATTACTAGAGAAGTATTTCATGTCTTCGAAAGTAATAAAGTGGCTTATTCTCAGCACAGCAGTTGCTTCTCACATAACCTAAAGATTAACAGCAAGACTTGGGTGGATTTATAGAGCAGGATATTTCGCCCTGAAATAAGAAGTTGTTGCTAATTCTCATTCTCTTCTTTAATAGACTGACAGCTTGTAGTCTCCCAGGAGCTTCATGAAACAAATAACTCTCCAAATAACCCACCTGGGAATGGGAGGCCTCAGAGGTGACTCTGCTCTGTGACCTATCACAGTTCACTGCGGCAAAGGGACAGCAGTACAAACACTTGCTATAACACAGTTCTTCTAAGTATGTGCAATAAATATCAAGTATTAGTCTTGGGGGAATTTGTGGTTAGAGTGGAAAACTGGACCGTTCCCTCCCTCAACCCCTCCTCTACACGACATGCTTCCATATAGCCACTGTCAATCAGTCTGTACCTCAAGACTAGTCTCTAGTGTCAGAATCCACTTGGAGCATTTACTCTCTCCTTTCTCACCTTTCAGTGAGACCACAGGTGATATAAATTTCCAGTGCCATCGAAATAAGCCCAATGCCTTTCCCAACTGAAGAGTTGTCTAAGTTGCTTCTGTTCAACTGTTTTTCTTCCTTCTATTCAACTTGTTTTCCCTTCCTCTCTCCTTCCCTTTCTTCCTCTCTCCTTCCCTTTCTTCTCGCAGAATTTCCCTCAATCAGAATCAGACTTGTGTCATGGTTTGTCAGTAGTACTCCCGTTCTCTCCCAGCACTCCTCCATTATCTTTCACAAATATTTTCTCTAATTCATTTCTTTCATGTTTAATCCAATCTTGGCATCTTTTCAGAGAACCTAGAGGAACTCATAACTAATTCTCCTGATAAATGGCAAGATAGTTCTATCTTTCAGTCTTTTCTTAGCATTCCATATATCCATTAGTGTTTTCAAAAGTTATGTCTGTCCTAAAGGGCCATTACAGTGTTGCATAGACATATTAAATGTCAATAAAGTCATATATAGTTGAAGTAACTTTTTTCCAGAAGAAGAGAGCAAGAAAGGAAGTGGAAAGAAAGGAAGAAGAGATGTATAATTTTACTTCAACATCAAAGGAATCTTGTAGAAGCATAGGTGAGGTTCAAAAAATCTAAGCATCATATGAAGAAACTAAAAATCACAGAGGTGGATAAACCCACATTCTAAAATTACTATTTTTGAGACTTGTGCTTTTTTTGTTGGCACATCATAAAGACTCAAACAGTATTCTATATGACAGATATGTCACTCCAGATATATTTAAATATAATCATTGAATGCATACACTTATAGAGACCTATCTATATGTGCACATACAAAAGCACATACAGAATATTAAGGGATAATATGTACATAATTATATGCACATATATGTATAAATTCTTGGGTAGATATATACATAGGTGTAAAAGCATGCTCATGGATATTCTGCATGATTATGTGGCATAGAAGTTATTTAAATCCAGCACACAAGTTATCAAGTTATAATCAACATCATTTTTTTAATAAGGAAACAATCCATTCTTAAACAAGGATTTTAATAAGTAGATGGCTGAAGATGTCAATGAAGACAAAGCATCAATAACACCCAGTGGAGTTGTAATCTGTATTTGTTCTATTCCATTTTATGAGTACCATTTGATGTGAAAGTTAAGAATGGATCAGGTCCCTGTAACTAGCAGAGGAAACCAATAGCTCACCATTGGAAATCAACATTCTCCTATTAATTCTTGTCAAACCTGTCCTTGTCTCTGATAATGTGACCAGCCTGATTAGCAATAATCAAATAGGACAGCTATTTTAGAAGTTTTAGAAGGAAAAATGAAAAGATATTTCATTTCATCAATGACTGTAGTTGGGAACTCTCTATGCAAAGTATGAAAAAGGTAGCACTGGACTGAATGACAATATCTCCAGAGTAACAGGAGTCCATCATAGTTCTGAAACAGAACCAAGTGTTGTGCAATTATTATCCAACTTTATTACAACATTTTCAAAGTCACATTGGTAATAAGTGCTTGGAACTGAGTCTTTCCTTCTTCAAAGGTGAAATAGATTACAAAAACTTACCTCTGAAATTCTGAAAATTCTGACCTCTCTCTTTGTTTCAACAACCCTCTTTTGTTACCATTTCCAGTCTCAATTATTATCAGTGACTCTCTATACTATACACACACACACACACACACACACACACACACACACACTTATGGTTTGAATATAAGGTGTCACCAAAAAGCTCCTGGGTGAGACCATGCAAGAAGTTGAGAGGTGAAATGGGTTATAGCCTTAACCAAATCAGTGCATAATTCCTATGATAGGGATTAACAGGGTGGTAACTTCAGGTGGGTGTGGTGTGGCTGGAGGAGGTGGGTTATTGAGGGCATGTCTTGGGGTATATCTATTTTGTATCTGGCTAGTGGAGTCTCTTTCTATGTGCCAATCATCGTGGGAGCCTCTTCCCTCTACCACACTCTTGCCATGATATTTTCTGTCTCAAGTCCCAAGGAATGGGGCCAGCTATCTATGGATTGAGACCTCTGAAATTATGAGCCCCCAAATAAACTTTTTCTCCTCTAAAATTATTCTTCTCAGGTATTTTATTAGTCATAGCATCAAAAAAAACCTGAAAAAAAAAACATACATGCATATACTTCATCCCATTATTTGTACTATTTTGGACATGCATGATTGCCTCACACTCTTCCATTTTCCCCTACGAATAAATGAAGAATCAATCTCATGGCACTTTACCTGTCCCACAGGTGGCACCTGTAGCAACAATAATGGCAACAGCTCAAAGGGAGGCTGCCTTGGTTGGGCCAGTTCCCTAAAAAAGGAACCGGCAGGCTCTGGCAGAACACCTCCATGGCTGAACGAGTCCCCTTTGCTAACCTGTGAGGAAACGGGCCGTCCTCCATGTCCTCCATCAGGTATTGCCAGCTGGAGTGTGATCAAGATGTTGCTTCTCAAAATAAAACAATAGTTACATACAGAAAAGATACTTTTGCAATGATATAAATGCCAAACTATTTCCTGATCAACTGTGAAAATGAATCATGGGAGGTGGACCAAATTTGGGGTGGACAACTTGGTGACTAAAGGGAGTGACCTCTATCTACAGCAAAGAAGGAGAGCAAGAGTGCAGTCAGTAACTCTTTCCTTACAGAAAGATCATCACAGGGAGAGATGCTGGCCATGAGAATGATAAAAGACTATTGAACTAGAGCCTTGGGCAGAAGGGGAATCTTCCCTGACTCAGGAAGGACATTCAAAGTAAGTTGTAATTTAATCTAAAGGCAATGAAACCCCATTGGAAGATTTCACAAATAGAGAGTGGTGTGGTGTAACTAGAATGTATTAAAATCTGTCCCGCCATTATGTGGGACTGTGCTGCAGGAGGCTAGTTCATTTATACATAATGAAACATGTGCAGAAGAAAAGGCATTTCAAAAGCACACACATTTTACAAAGTAGAGCAAAGATTTAAGTTCAGGAATGCCTTGGCTCCATAATTCAGTAAGACAGAGCCTCTTTAGGGGGTATTTTTAGTGCATCAAGTTACTTTAACTTTTATCTACTCAATGTAATGAGCTGGTTTCTTTGTCTACGTAAGACATTGGTGAAAGCTTATGAAAGTTTTGGGGTTTGGTTTTGTTTTTTGGCTAAATGGCATGTTATAAAGTGCTCTTAACACCCCTGCAAAATAGTTCCATCACTATTTATCTATTGGTGCCTATTACATCCCATTATCACCTGATGTTGCCAATAACCAATCTCTCTGTTTTTATCTTCACACCTTTCTTGTATAGCTTAGATCTGGGAATGGGACTGGGTATGTAGTTTTAGTCAGGCCCACCAATCCAAAAATTTTGGATTTTTGTGTTAGTTTAAGGGAAAAGCATTTTCAATCTTTTGAAGAGTTTGAACATTAATGTAAATTTTTAAATAAGTAGCACACTCAACTTCTTGTTATAACAGATTAGCCTGTAGCACACCAATCTACCAAGAACAAGGACAAATGCTAGATAAAATGCAAAGCACATCTGTCTGAAAACATCATAGAGCTACTCAGACAGCTGGAAGTTAAGAGACCAAGATCCCAGAAGAAAAGCACAGAAGCGAGATGGCAACTGTCAGCGTCATTCTTTCCTTTGAGGCATTTGAAGAAATAACATCAATCTTAAAGCTCACTTCTCTAGAGAAGAGAAAATACTTTCCAATTCATTTTGTAATCTTAATACAAGTATAACAGGGATTTAGAGAGGTTGCCTCTGCTAAAAGCAGTGAGTCCTATGCCTAGAAATGCCCTACAGGAACAAGAAGCAGGTTAAAGCCTGGCATATCCACCTTCATTTTGTGTCTGTCTCCTTTATCACCTCAAACTCTGGGTCTGATCCCTGCTCAAACTCTGCACACAGGCATGTTAATTGTTTCAGGAGCATTCATCTAAAGACTGGTAGTGTAAGATTCATTATTCCTAAATTTGCCCAACCTATTTTGTCCCCCTTCAAGACTGAGACAAGATTTGCAGGGACATTTGTCTTTAGGCTTTTATAGCACCAGACCCCTGGAATGGTGCTTGGGAGTCGCTAGTCATCACCCCTTCTGGGACCACAGATCTGATGGATAAACACCCTGAGCAACAAGTAGAAATAGCTCCTTTCAAGTGATAAGGACCTCTCCAGAGCTACCTCATGGAATCAGAAATAATGATAAAACAGTGCACAGTTTAACCAAAACTACTTAATCATGCTGTTGGCCTTTGCCCTAATTCTTCCTTTGTTTAATACTAAAGTTCCCATCAGCACCCCCCAAACAGTGTTGATATTCTCGATCTCAGTTTGCCTCCCAAATAGGACCACATTGATTAAAGGTTCCTTTCGTTCTTTCCACCATTACCTTCTTTGCTTGGATTTTGAGGCAAGTGGCAAGACATGTTTTTTGGGGGTCCCCCAGAGTCATCAGTTCTTTGGCCTAAGACTTTAGTAATATTGGGATCTTGCAAAGGTCATTATAAGGGAAAAATTTCCTAACAAGCTCTCTCAAAATATAAGTATGAAAACCACCACAACCAGTAATGAATAAAAAACAAAGGTAGGGCTGGGGATGTAGCTCAAGCGGTAGCTCGCTCGCCTGGCATGCGTGCGGCCCGGGTTCGATCCTCAGCACCACATACCAACAAAGATGTTGTGTCCACCGAAAAAACAAAGGTAACATGCAAAAGCATATTAAAACTCATGTGGGAAAAGTTTATGCCGACACTGGAAAGTTTGTTTAAAATTGTGAAAGACAGTCTATTTTCCCCTTTGTCCTTAAATAAAGAAGCATCATGTGATCATGGAGAAATGTGAAATCTTCATACCATGAACAGAATCAATTACAAATGAAGCATATATCTCAATGTGAATAATAGTATAAAGAAGATCTTGAAAAATGAAGGATGTTTTCATGATTATGGAGCAGGAACAAAATAAGCAATGACCATAAAGAAATAATGTTAGATTATTTAAATAAAAATTTTGTTAGTCAGAAACTTGAATCAGGAGAGTAGAAAAGTAAAGAAAGCTACAGGAGAGAGGAAACAATAGGGATTACATATCCTCGTCAGAGTATTTGGCTCCGTGAAACATACATAATAGACTATAGATGCATGAAAAGGCAATATGGAAAATCCAAATGAAACATAAACAAAAGACTAGAAAGAACAGTTTACAAAAGAGAATTCCCATCAGCTAACCCTTGTATGGGAATCTCATTAGTCATCAGGACCTATAAGTAACAGCACAATAAGATACTACATCATCATTTATTGTCAAAAAATATGTATTGGCAAAAACCTGAAGCAACAGAGGCTCTTGTACTTTACTGGTTGAGAGAAGTACATATTAGCATAGTTGCTTTGGAAACAGGCAGACGTATGCATGACATATGCCTCAGCATTTCCAGTCCTGAGGATGTGCCCTGTAGAAATTTTTACAGATGTGTATCAAAGCATATGGCCAAGGATGTTTGTTAGCTCCAAATTGCCAAACTCCAATTTCACTGAAGGTAGAATGGATAAAAATGGTGCTTCATTCATACAATGGACTCTTACACAGCAAAGAAAATAAATTTCCAGCTACTCACAACATGGATAAATATCAAAAACATAATACAGAATGAAGTCAGACCCAAAAGAATACATGTAGCCAAAATTAACCTGAAAATATTAGTCAGAAAAAGTGTTTATCTTTGAGAGAAGTGGTGACAGGAAGGAGCCCTGATGTAGATTCAAAGGCCATTGGTACTCTTCTCTACCCTGTTCTTTGTAGTCGTTATGTGTGTATATTTCATTTGTAAAAATCCAGGTGTTTGCTGATGACCGGCTCTCAGGTTGTGTGTTTTCTGTGGCTTGGCCATGACTGACTTTGATGTCCAGGAAGAGAGCTGAAGGAGGAGGCTCTTTCTTGGACAGGCCCATCTTGTAGTGGAGAGAGGAGGGTCTGTTGGAATGACATGATACAGCAAGGCTGCCACTCAGGAGGGGAATAGGCCACATGCACCTATATCAGGACCAAAGCTAGTCACGCAGCTCACCTGATGTCAATGGAGCAGCAAGTCTAATTGTTCCACGGGGATGGGACTTGTACTGAAGGGGAGAATATATTTTGAACAAATACTACAATTTTCTTCCCATGATTCTCTTTTTGACAGAGTAATTCCACACACTTATATAGCAAAGTGTTTCTTTCTTGATAAATTTAAAACTTTCAAAGGAAACAAGGTTAAAAAATGCTTTTGTAAGAATTTCCTAAAATTTCCAAAGAAATTATATGTGATTGATTCCAAATAAAATGATCTGTAATTCTGCTCAGGAAGACTTTTTTTTCTTCTACAAGAAGTTTCTACAAGCTTTACAAAGCTCAAACTATTAATGCTTCTCATCTATCTACAAAAGCTGAGTTATTCATCATACTAAATTTCAGCTTTGGGGCTGTTTTGAAATCTATTTTTATTCTGACCCTAGAGATGTTATTTTTTCACATACTGTAGAAATTTTTATGTGGCCATTATATCATTTCCAGAAAAAATGAAATAAAAACAATGACAGAAGACTGTAACAGTATACGTGAATATATGTTATTTCAAATGCAAATAGTTCAACTTAAATTATTTATAGCTGAAATCTCATAAGTCATATGTATTTATAAAAAACAATTTTCACATTTCTAGTAAATGAATACAATTAGATTTTCTATCTAGTGTATATAACTAAGGTTACTTTGCATCATAGTTCTTTGAAATTGTGTGAGTACATATATCTTTCAGAGTGTGGAGACCAGAATTTACTAATGTTCATGGACATCTACTGTGTGTTAGGCAGCTTACTAGGTTCTTTATACACATTCTCTTACTTTTCTCAAAATTAGTAG